>NC_088219.1:40474175-40774175 GCF_036934945.1 Oncorhynchus masou masou
TCCATCAGGTCTCTGTCAACACTGGCACGCATCCTGAATAGACATCAGGTTCAAATGAAACAACTTTATCGAGGGCCTTTTGAGCGGAATTCAGAGTGTCAAACGGCTGCGGCATGAGTTTGTGGAGGTTTGTATTGTTCACTTTAGCACTGTGATGTTGCATACTGCACACATGACTTTTTGACATTGACTGTATACTAGTTTTATCCTGAACTACACAATCTTGTCTTCCACTGTATTTCAGGGAGCTTTGCAGATGGATGCTGAGGAAATCCTGCATGAATTCATGTATATTGATGAGGCAGGGTTCAACCTCACAAAAGCAAGAAGGAGAGGCAGAAATATCATTGGCCAGAAGGCTATAATCAATGTCCCAGGGCAACGTGGGGGTAACATCACCCTTTGCACTGCCATTTCACAGCATGGGGTTGTCCTTCATCATGCCAAAATGGGCCCTTACGACACACCTCACATTCTCGCATTTTTGGACCGATTGCACCACATCGTCACAGCAGGTAATGAAATGCAACAGATGTAATACACGGTCATCTGGGACAATGTGTCATTCCACCGCTCTGCTTTGGTCCAGAACTGGTTTCAACACCATCCCCAGTTGACAGTACCTTCCACCATACTCTCTGTTTCTAAACCCTATCAAAGAGTTGTTCTCTGCATGGCGGTGGAAGGTTTACGATCTCCAGCCCCGTGCTCAGGTACCCCTCATTCAGGCCAGGAAGGTTTACGATCTCCAGCCCCAGGCTCAGGTACCCCTCATTCAGGCCAGGAAGGTTTACGATCTCCAGCCCCAGGCTCAGGTACGCCTCATTCAGGCCAGGAAGGTTTACGATCTCCAGCCCCGGGCTCAGGTACCCCTCATTCAGGCCAGGAAGGTTTACGATCTCCAGCCCCAGGCTCAGGTACCCCTCATTCAGGCCATGGAGGACGCCTGTGATGAAGTAGACGCCGCAGCTGTGCAAGGATGGATTCGACATTCAAGACAGTTCTTCCCGCGTTGTCTTGCTAATGACGATATTGCTTGATGTTGATGAAATTCTCTGGCCAGATCCAGCTAGGCGAAGAGATAATGTATAGTATGTTTACTGTAGTATTTTCTGTACAATATTGTCAGTTTTTCAGATTGTTTTTTATGTTGTTATTTACTGTAATTGTAACCTGTACTGGATACGGTATTTTACGTTTGTCTGTTTGCTGAGCGAAGTGTTATGCACACTACTGTAGTAGCATGAAAACTGGGACATGTTTTGTTGTGATTCTCCATGTTGACATGTTGACTGATTTGGGTACATGGAGAGAAATACATGATGTTTTCCTCAGTCTGCAGCATTGGTTTTGTGTAATGTTTGTACAGTTGCACTTTCTCTGTGTACTTTAGACAATTAGACTTGCTAAAAGAGTTTTAGGTTAGCAACAGCCGTGTGTAACTGGTTCAGAAAGATTGAAGTCATGAAATGTATGGTAACAAAATATTATTTTTAAGAAGTCGTGTATACTTTTGACAAGTGTTCCATTTAGTTAATTATCTGAAGTGTTGTGCTAATTGTGTGTAGTGTTTTGACAAACCGGGCCCTGTTTTCAAAATTGTGCTTAAACAATTGAAAACTGTCATTTTAAATTATTTATACTTCTACTTTTGATACTTAAGTGCATTTAAAACCTTAGACTTTTACTCAAGTAGTATTTTACTGGGTGACTTTCACTTGAGTCATTTTCTATTAAGGTATCTTTACTTTTACTCAAGTATGAAAATTGGGTACTTTTTCCACCACTGCATGTCTACTACAGTACCTCATGGACTGAGAGCTACTCATTAATGCAGGACCAAATAAGACCTGGTCAACGAGACACAAGACTTACCCTATGGAACACAGTGTGTGTGTATGTGTCATGTTTGGGGCCATTTCTGAATTGAGTTGCGAATTGCTTTTTAATTTCAATTGGAATTAAAGGAAGCAATTTAATTAAACTGAATACAATTACATTTAAATGGTTAAAGTATTCTACACATTCTACATTTATTTTGACATATGGTGATCAATACTATGTTAACATATGGAGGATTTTTATTTTTAAAGACTCCTTCTCCTTAAATGAAATTTAAATAAATGACAGTAGTCTGGATATATTCTAAGATACTTTGAAACATTTGAAAGAAACGACATACATTTCCCATCATGCATCAAACAATCCCAAATGGAAGTGATCAACCTAATGTAATGACAAAATTAAAAACAAATACTTTGGGGCATGTTTGAGATGTTATCAAGATAATATTTGGATTGGTATCTGTATTCTTTACAGTAATAAGTGGCACATGCTTTTGTTAAAAGATTTGTCAAAGGAATGAGACTGAAATTATTGAAATGATTTGAATTGCTTTGGATTCAAATTCTACTTCATGTGGTCTGCATACAATTCATAATTTGAAATGAAATTCATGGGTTGAAATTCCGAATTGACCTGAACCCTGATACAGTACGTGTGTGTGCATGCTTGTTTTACAGTGTGTGTTTGTGTGTGTGTGCATGACAGGGTTTTCGTAATGGAAAATGTCAACAATGGACTCATGAAACAAATACTGAAAGACAGTTTCCTTTAACATGGTTGAACATGCTGTAGGTCATGTAACGGTTTGTTACATGAAATATGTTTTCTAGACTTCAGCAGATGGATGTTTCTCTCCAGATTTATGAACATAATCGGAACCATCTCACAGATCAGATCGCATTCACACATCTCTAGAAGTTGCATTGTATGTGCTCCACAAACACAGTCAACATAAAACCAGGAAGTTAATTCATGCTCATAAGTTTGGTTTTAATCAATTAAACGAAAAACAAGCAATCTATTTTTGTTTTAACAACGAATAAATGTAATGATATCGGAAAATCGTCAGGATAAAAAAAGACATGACTCACTGCAGTTGAACCAGCCTTCGGTATTTTTTTAAATTTTACCTTTATTTAACTAGGCAAGTCAGTTAAGAACAAATTCTTATTTTCAATGACAGCCTAGGAACAGTGGGTTAACTGCCTGTTCAGGGGCAGAATGACAGATTTGGACCTTGTCAGGTCAGGGATTTGAACTTGCAACCTTTCAAATTCAAATTCTACTTCCTGTGGTATGCGTACAACGCTCTAACCACTAGGCTACCCTGCCGCCCCTGTATAGTAGGCCTAGGGTAAGGGTAGCCTACGGAGGGCTTAAGGGGTTAAAAAAAGAAAGAAACAGAAAACAAAACATTGTTACAAGAAAAAAAACGTAGAAATACTACAGAGGTTCTCATCTCCTGTTTTATGATGAGCATGGACACATGTAGCACCATGGAGGGGGTTTAACATGTCCAAAGCATAGCTAAAATAATGTAGACCTGCCTACAATACATACAGTTGAAGTCGGAAGTTTACATACAACTTAGCCAAATACATTTAAACTCAGTTTTTCACAATTCCTGACATTTAATTCAAGTAAATATTCCTTGTCTTAAGTCATTTAGGATCACCACTTTATTTTAAGAATGTGAAATGTCAGAATAATAGCAGAGAGAACGATTTATTTCAGCTTTTATTTCTTTCATCACATTCCCAGTGGGTCAGAAGTTTACATACACTCAATTAGTATTTGGGTGCATTGCCTTTAAATTGTTTAACTTTGGTCAAACGATTCGGGTAGCCTTCTACATGCTTCCCACAATAAGTTGGGTGAATTTTGACCCATTTCTCCTGACAGAGCTGGTGTAACTGAGTCAAGTTTGTAGGCCTCCTTGCTCGAATTTTCAGTTCTGCCCACATATTTTCTTTTGGATTGAGGTCAGGGCTTTGTGATGGCCACTTCAATACCTTGACTTTGTTGTCCTTAGGTTATTTTGCCACAACTTTGGAAGTATGCTTGGGGTCATTGTCTATTTGGAAAACCCATTTGCGACCAAGCTTTAACTTCCTGACTGATGTCTTGAGATGTTGCTTCAATACATCCACATATTTTCCTCGTGATGCCATCTATTTTGTGAAGTGCACCATTCCCTCCTGCAGCAAAGCACTCCCATAACATGATACTGGCACCCCCGTGCTTCATGGTTGGGATGGTGTTCTTCGGCTTGCAAGCATCCCCTCCAAACATAACGATGGTCGTTATGGCCAACCCGTTCTATTGTTCTTTCATCAGACCAGAGGACATTTTTCCAAAAAGTACAATCTTTGTCCCCATGTGCAGTAGCAAACCGTAGTCTGGCTTTTTTATGGTGGTTTTGGAGCAGTGGCTTCTTCCTTGCTGAGCGGCCTTTCAGGTTATGTCAATACTGGACTCATTTTACTGTGGACATAGATACTTTTGTACCTGTTTCCTCCAGCATCTTCACACGGTCCTTTGCTGTTGTTCTGGGATTGATTTGCACTTTTCACACCAAAGTATGTTCATCTCTAGGAGACAGAACGCATCTCCTTTGTGAGCGGTAGGACGGCTGCATGGTCCCATGGTGTTTATACTTGTGTACTATTGTTTGTACATGATGAACATGGTACCTTCAGGCATTTGGAAATTTCTCCCAAGGATGAACCAGACTTGTGGAGTGCTACCTTTTTTTTAGGTCTTTGCTGATTTCTTTTGATTTTCCCATGATGTCAAGCAACAAAGCAATGAGTTTGAAGGTAGGCCTTGAAATACATCCACAGGTACACCTCCAATTGACTCAAATTTAATCAATTAGCCTATTAGAAGCTTCTAATGCCATGACATCATATTCTGGAATTTTCCAAGCAGTTTAAAGGCACAGTCAACTGTCAAGTGTATGTAAACTTCTGACCCACTGGTATACATCAAATAATAAGTGAAATAATCTATCTGTAAACAATTGTTGGAAAAATGACTCTTGTCATGCACAAGGTAGATGTCCTAACCAACTTGCCAAAACTATAGTTTGTTAATTAACAAGACAGTTGTGGAGTGGTTGAAAAGCTAGTTTTAATGACTCCAACCTAAGTGTATGTAAACTTCCGACTTCAACTGTATAAAGGATTTTGGAGACAGTCGCAGGAACACACAGTAGGGAATTTTTTTATACACCCAACACAAACACGTATACAAAAACACTGGGCCGTACCCAAACAATGGCTCAAGAGTAAACCTTGTTGACCGACACCCATAATACACAATATATATAGGACGCAGCCTAACCGCTAGTTTGAATGACACAGGTGCCTCTGAGTAATTTGCATAAGAGTCTGTGTTACCCTTCTCTGCTGTGACTGATTTGAGGAATAGTGTTGGGGGTTGAACACTCTGTCAGTTCTCTATTGCATAAACTGATGTTTGATTCTGGTGAAAGGCAAGGTTGTTGTAGGGGTCCTTTGTTGTCTTTTGAGGGTATCAGCGTCATACTGTGAAATACCTTGGCTGGTGAGCGACTGTCGTGTCTCCACCTCTAGTGGTTTCCATTAAGCCGCCGTTTGTTGGGATTCCCAATAAGATTTTCCAAAGTTCTCTGGCAACCTGGTCATGGCTAACGATAATGTTACAAAGAAATCTGTCACTACTTTGGGTAGTTGTTTTGTGGGGGAGGCTATTAGTCAGATTGTTGTATGAGGGGTGATTGAGGGATGTTTCTGCGTTCATCAAAACCTGTCACATCTGTCAATTAGACATAATCAAGCTATTAATCCAAAACCACTGTTTCCTATTCTTGTAGTCAGCCAACCTTTTGAGTATCTGATTGTAGAATTTGTTGGCCCTCTGCCTCGTTCTAAGAATGGTAGTAGTTACCTGTTCACTCTGACGTGTCATACCACTAGGTTTCCTGCTGCCTATCTTCTCTGGGTTTCACGACTAAGTCTGTGCTAAATGTTTTGCCTCAGTTTATCTCGCTGTTTGGAATCCCTAATGTTATTCAAAGTGATCAAGGTTCTAATTTCACCTCTAATCTTTTTGGTCAGGTTCTCCAACGGCTCCATATTAAACACAATTTGTCTAGAGCCTATCATGCACAGAGTCAAGGAGCACTGGAATGTTTCCATCAAACACAAGTCTTTGTTGAGAGCTTATTGTACTGAGATGGATAAGGATTGGGAGGAGGGGTTACCATAGTTACAGTTAGCCGCCAGGGAGGTTTCACAGGAGAGCACAGGTTTCAGTTCAAATTACCTAGTGTTTGTACATTGCTTGTATGGGCTTCTAGCGGTGCTCCAGGTTGATTGGAAGTCTCCCAAGCCACCTAGGTCTCTGTTATCTTATGTGTGTGATTTCCAGCGACACCTGTACGCCGCTGGTGAGATGACAAAAGAATAAGCTTTCATCGTCACAGGGGAGGATGAAAGGAATATTTGATAGGCGAGCTGAGCCTCATCATGTTAGTCCAGGTGACCAGATCCTTGCTCTGCTGTCAATTGCTGGTTCTCCTTTTCAAGCCAAGTGTCAAGGTCCATGTACGGTTGTCCACCAGTGCACTGAGCAAAACTATCTAGTTGCCACTCCAGAACGGAAGAAAACGCACCAACTGTGCCATGTAAAAACCCTATTACTCTGTTACTGTTACATCACTGATTTTTTTTCATGCTGTGTCCGTTAATGGTGAGGAGGATGTCTCCTGTCCCAAAAATTGTGTACTGCAGGGTAGAGTGAAATATTCAGAGCAACTGGATGTTTTGGATAGCTTTCTCACTCATCTACCTACTGATAGGCGAGGCAGTCTGATTCAGAGTTTTCCAGTTTTTTCTGATACGCCTACACGCCTAATAGAACATGATATTTTTATTTTTTTATCTTTATTTTACTAGGCAAGTCAGTTAAGAACAAATTCTTGTTTTCAATGATGGCCTAGGAACAGTGGGTTAACTGCCTGTTCAGAGGCAGAATGACAGATTTGTACGGGGATTTGAACTTGAACCACTAGGCTACCCTGCCGCCCCGTATTGATGATGGGACTGCTGAACCCACCTGTCAACGGTTCTATAGAGTTTCTTCAGAGAAACGTAGTTGTCTGGATGCTGAGATCAGGTACGCTGGAGAATGGTATTGCAGAGCCTTCTCCTGTATCTTGGTTGGTGAACCGGAAGGGACAAACAGATTTTGTACCGACTACCATAAGGTAAACAGTGTCATTAAAAGGTTAAATAAATAGCACCCGCAAAACATCAGTCACTAAGTCAACAGTGAAGTGGCAACTCTGGGATGCTGGCCTTCTAGGCAGAGTTCCTCTGTCCAGTGTCTGTGTTCTTTTGCCCATCTAAAGCTTTTATTTTTATTGGCCAGTTTGAGATATGGCTTTTTCTTTGCAACTCTGCCTACAAGATGCGGCAGCAGGTATCCTAGTGGTTAGAGCATTGGGCCAGTTCCCAAAAGGTTGCTGGATCAAATCCCCAAGATTACAAGGTAAAAATCTGTTGTTCTGCCCCTGAACAGTTAACCCACTGTTCCCTAGTAGGCCGTCATTGTAAAAAAAAAAATGTTCTTAACTGACTTGCCTAGTTAAATTAAGCTTAATTAAAAAATAAGACCAGCATCCCAGAGTCACCACTGACATTGAGACTGGTGTTTTGCGGGTACTATTTAATGAAGCTGCCAGTTGAGGACTTGTGAGGCGTCTGTTTCTCAAACTAGACACTCTAATGTACTTGTCCTCTTGCTCAGTTGTGCACCGGGGCCTCCCACTCTTTATATTCTGGTTAGAGACAGTTTGCGGTGTTCTGTGAAGGGAGTAGTACACAGCTTTGTACAAGATGGATGCAGTCTTGTACAATTTCTCGCATGGAATAGCCTTTTGCTGTGCTAACTTAATTGCAAAATGGTTTTCTAATGATCAATTAGCCATTTAAAATTATCGACTTGGATTAGCTAACACAACGTGCCATTGGAACACATGAGTGATGGTTGCTGATAATGGGCCTCTGTACGCCTATGTAGGTATACAAAGGTATATAAAAATCATTAAAAATGAACCATTAAAAACCATAAAAAATCTCATCTACCTGCTTTTTTTTCTATCTACTTGGTTTCTCAAATGACTGTTGTGCTTCACCAACTACTTTGCAGACAGAGTCCAGTGTGTCAAATTGGAGGGCATGTTGTCCGGACCTCTGGCAGTCTCTATGGGGGTACTACAGGGTTAAATTCTCGGGCCGACTCTTTTCTCTGTATATATCAATGATGTCGCTCTTGCTGCGGGCGATTCCCTGATCCATCTCTATGCAGACGACACCATTCTGTATACTTCTGGCCCTTCCTTGGACACTGTGCTAACTAACATACAAACGAGCTTCAATGCCATACAACACTCCGTCCGTGGCCTCCAACTGCTCTTAAACGCTAGTAAAACCAAATGCATGCTTTTCAACCGTTTGCTGCCCGCACCCGCTCGCCCGACTAGCATCACCGACCTAGAATATGTGGACAACTGTAAATACATAGGTATCTGGTTAGACTGTAAACTCTCCTTCCAGACTCATATTGAACATCTCCAATTCAAAATCAAATCGAGAATCTGCTTTCTATTTTGCTACAAAGCCTCCTTCACTCACGCCGCCAAACTTACCCTAGTAAAACTGACTATCCTACCGATCCTCGACTTAGGCGATGTCATCTACAAAATAGCTTCCAATACTCTACTCAGCAAACTGGATGCAGTCTGTCACAGTGCCATCCGTTTTGTTACCAAATCACTTTATACCACCCACCACTGCGAGCTCTAGTCGGCTGGCCCTCGCTGCATATTCATCGCCAGGTCATCTATTTTTATTTTTTATACGCAAGTCAGTTAAGAACAAATTCTTATTTTCAATGACGGCCTAGGAACAGTGGATTAACTGCCTGTTCAGGGGCAGAACGACAGATGTGTACCTTGTCAGCTCAGGGATATGAATTTGCAACCTTTCGATTTCTAGTTCAACGCTCTAACCACTAGGCTACCCTGCTGCCCCATCTATAAGTCTATGCTAGGAAAAGCTACGCCTTATCTCAGTTCACTGGTCACGATAACAGCACCCACCCGTAGCACCCGTTCCAGCAGGTATATCTCAGTGATCATCCCCAAAGCCAACATCTCATTTGGTCGCCTTTCCTTCCAGTTCTCTGCAGCCAGTGACTGGAACGAATTGCAAAAATCGCTGAAGTTGGAGACTTTTATTTCCCTCACCAACTTTACATCAGCTATCTGAGCAGCTAACCAATTGCTGCAGCTGTACATAGTCCCTCTGTAAATAGCCCACCCAATCTACCTACCTCATCCCCATACTGTTTTCATTTTATTTACTTTTCTGCTCTTTTGCACACCAGTATCTCTACTTGCACATAATCTGCTCATTCATCACTCCAGTGTTAATCTGCTAAATTGTAATTATTCATGGCCTATTTATTGCCTACCTACATGCCTTTTGCACACACTGTATATAGATTTTCTTTTTTTCTACTGTGTCATCGACTTGTTTATTGTGTTATTGGCTTGTTTATTGTTTACTCCATGTGTAACTCTGTGTTGTTGTCTGTGTCACACTGCTTTGCTTTATCTTGGCCAGGTCGTAGTTGTAAATGGAAACTTATTCTCAACTAGCCTACCTGGTAAAATAAAGGTGAAATATATATATATATATATTAAAGCATTGAAAATCATCCGTTTCCCGCTACAATAATAATTTACAACATTAACAATGTCTGTATTTATGATCAATTTGATGTTATTTTAATGGACAAACAAAATGTGCTTTTCTATGAAAAACAGGGACATTTCTAAGTGACCCCAAACTTTTGAATGGTTGTGTATCTAAAACCGTGTCAAATCCATACTTGTCTTTGGGCCACAGCGTCACACAAGCTTCAAACGTAAAGATATTCTGTCTCTTTTCTTCCCTTTCTGTCTTCCTTCAGCCTCTCGTGTGAAGCTCTTGAAAGAGAAGCACTTCAATGAATGTAGTTTGACAGAGACAGGGCTTGACACCATATGTCTTCAATAGGCAGCAGCAGCGGGAATTTCACGGCAAGGTGGCTTTGTCAGTGAAGGTCGGCCGTGGCGATCTGGCCTTGTTTGGGCTTCCGTGCGATGGGAATGAAAACACTCCGTGGCAGTCTGTGCAAAGTGGCATGGGAAAGCAGAGGGAAGAAAATACCATGGCCATAAAAAATTCATAAACAACCGGACTGTGTGTGTTTGAGGGATTGGAAGAGAGGGTCAATTCTGACCCCTGAGAGGGTCTCTCTATTTCACCAGATTACTGATCTCTCCATCCTTCTATCAGTTTGATTATGTCATATAGTTTAACCAGGTGTATAATCCGTTCTAATAAGTATAGGGTAAAGACACATTGATGGGATCCATTTGTTATGTATTTAAGATGTTGTCGTAAAGTATGATTCCATTTTGGGAGGGACAATAGTCATTCAAGTTCTTCAGCAGACTCTTCAGCTACTTGACTAGCCAACAACTAGCCGAAGCCAAACAGCCCAATTAAGTCATCTTCTCTTAAATACATGACCTTATTACCAACGTCTGGAACAACATGAGAACCCCCATTGTTTGGTTTTTGCAGGAAATAATCCCACTTGATTTAAAAATCAACAACATTTGTTTTGATATTGACGAATCCATTGGCCAATGCGGTTGTATGGATAGAGACCAGTCGAGGCTCCTCAGAGGAGGACCATTCTCCTCGGTGCATTTCATACAACTAAAAATAGTGAAACATTAAAGTGATCCTTTCTAGATACAACTATACTAAATATATTCACGTCACCAAATCATTTATTCAGACAGGAAGGTCTTCAAAAGTCTCAACAGTGTAGCCGGAACGTTCTGTTCTCTTCTGGGTACATTGACTTCAATACAAAAACTAGGAGGCGCATGGTTCTCACCCCCTTCCATAGACATACACAATCGAAGGATCAGAGAATGAATCTAGTACTGAAAGCATAAGCTACAACTAGCTAGAACCACTGTGCATAAAATGTGGTGAGTAGTTGACTCAAAGACAGAGAAAGACAATCATTTAACAATTTTGAACAAATTAATTTATTCCTTAATTAAATAGAAGCAAGAGAGAGAGAGAGAGCTATATTTTGTTTTCTTCTCACTTTCCCTTAGTTAGCTAGTAAATGCAGCTAGCTAGTTTAGCCTACTCAAACACGTGGCTCAAACTGAGCGGGATGCCATGTAAGCTAGCTGGCTATGGTTATCCAACACTGGAACTTTTCTAAGTCAAGGTAAGCTTTAGGTTTTATTAATTTATTGCCACCAGGCCGACCGATGTAATTGCTAAACTGCTTACTGATTGTACACTGTACTGCATAATTGTAGCGGGTTTACTAACGCATTAGTTCTGGTGGCTATGTTAACTATGACGTTAGCTAACATGGTGACTGCGATGTCAGCTGTGTGTTGTGTTTTTTTCGCCTTGTCACAGACAGCTGATGTGTTGTGCACTGAGGTGGGAGGAAGAGAGTGCGTAGATGCGAGAAGGAATTAATGAGCAAAGTGATCATGTTTGTATGTTGCCGCTATAAAAAGTGAACTGTGTTTACATGTGATCACGGGTGTATTCATTCCAGTGATTCTGTTGAAAAACATTTCTTATATGGAAGCAAATGGAAAGAAACAGGGATAAACATACTTGAATAGAAACTCTCATTTGCAACTTCTGGACAAATGATACCAACCTAGATCAGCTAAATGCAGGCAAAAGTGTGCAAGACGGTATTGAATGCGTCACTGTCAATCACCTATATTGCACATTTTTCTCGTGACCTATGCACTTGCGTTGTAAACTTTAATTCGTAGATTAGGTTGTAGCAACCTCATGATGGGTATAGGGAAAAAAAATCCAGTATCATGTAGTAACCTAAACCTATCAATGTTACATTTAGCTGGGTGAATGCAATATAAATAACAGTCATCAAACATGCTGAAATAGAAGTAAGGCCATGCTCATAAAAATGATGAATGTTCTCCCTCATCATAAATGGCACTGACCGCCACTGATACAGTCAGCCAATAGGAATACAATGCCATTTATTTTCCACTGTGTCAGATTCAATCAGCTTCTCCACAATGGTCCTGCCATAGTACAAATGGCGAATTTACATGTCTACATGGAGAGTTAAGCACCATGATTGCAAATCCATACAATGACAAATGAATGTATTGCAGTATATTGTATTTAAGTCACACAGTCTACAAAGGTGTTTGATAATAGTGCCCCATCTTGTGCCCTTGCGGCATCTGGGAGCCATTATGGGGTCAGTTGTAATCGCTGAATCTATTGACTGATCAGCGACAGGCCATGGGAACAATGAGACGAGCCAAAAAGGTGAATGACCCTTGACCCCTCATTCGCTGTCGGTTGACCTCTGTGTCTTCTATAATATGAATACATTACCATAGGGAGGAGGGTAATTTCAAGTGTCTTCAGTGAAACTCTTTCAACCTCTCTCTGACCCAGTCTGTAATACCAACATTTTTCAAGCAGACTACTTTTGTCCCTGTGTTCAAGAACGGCAAGACAACCTGTCTAAATGACGAGCGCCCTCACATCTGTAGATACAAAATGCTTTGAAAAGCGGGTCATGGCTCACATCAACACCATCAACCTCGACACCTTGGACTCACTTCAATTCACATATCACCCCAACAGATCCACAGATGACGCAATCTCAATTGCACACTCCACACTGCCCTCTCCCACCTGGACAAGAGCAGTATAATCATTATTTTAGCTATTTTCTGCTTTTGTGACTCGACATCCATCATTTTTCCGCAGAGCAGATGTAGGATCTTCATTGGATCACTCTTGTGTTGCTGCTCACTTGTATTCAATATTTTAAAAGGATTCTAAAGTTTGTAATTTCCACTTTAAAATGTCCGACTTGATTAGCCCTAGCAAAATATTTATTGCATTATTGCAAAATGCATTTCACAGGACAAAACATTCCAATCGTTCCTATGTACATAAGCAGGGGATACTACAGGTGCCCTAAAGGGACAAACTAGAATATCAATGCACAACATATTCCACTCCCTTTACTTTTGATGCCTCATAAGGAAAAGTAAATATTTACTGTTTTGCATATTTTATTTAAAAAAAACAGTTATATTAACTTTTCTGAACTAGGGAAAGAGCGTAGACTGCCTCATTTTCCAGACTTAACTCTGAGGTGCTGTCACAAATGTAGTAAAGAGTAGGCAGGAGGCAGTCACAGTTTTAGAACTACTGATTTTATTAAAACACTGTATATATATAAAAGTGGGATGAAAATCAAATTGCAAAATAATAAAGTACTCAGGAAATTGTAGGAGAGATTCCTCTCAGGAAAACAAGCAACATTTACATTGACAGAGTGAGTATATATACAGTGATAGAGTGGAGATTGAAACCAGGTGTGTGTAATGATGACGAGACAAGTCCGGGGTTGATGAATGAAGGGCGTTTCCCAGCAGCAGGTTTGGCAGCAGCTAGAAGGCCGGCGACGCCTAACGCCTGAGCTGGACAGGAGGGGGCGCCAAAGCGAAGGCTGATGTGACAGGTGTATTCTACCCCAATACCAGAGATTAGTCGGAACTAAATAGTTAACCTTTCAGGGTGTCGTCTTTCTCTTGCAGGTTAATGATGACATACAAGTGAGTCTACAGTCACATTGTCTCTGAGTCTGAGTGGGGATGGTGTATGCCCAGACTGGGGTGAAACAGTATCCCTGAGTAGGCACTCTGGCTGGTTCAGGTGAGTCTGGAGCACTTTCCACATTTGTAGGTTGCTGCATGTTCAGAACGTTTAGGTGATGGCTCATAGTCATGGTAGGTCTCCAGTAGCTGATCTTGGTTTGTCACTTGACATTAGTCATCTCTGAAGTTGGATCCTGACAACAGTTGATCCACGTCTCTCCTCCAGATGATGTTCTCTGTTGTGTGAACTTTCTAGTTCAAAGGGCCTGTTTGTGTGAACACTGTTGCTGGTATACACTCCTGACCTTGGCAGTAGTTCCTCTCTCTCCAGCTCTGAAGCGTCAGTATTTTGCTTTGATTCATCTCTCCACCTGTGCTCTCTGTTGTGTCTGTACAACTTGTTTAGTCTTTGGAGGTCTCAGGATGTCGAGTCGCATGCAAAGCTGTCTTTTCATCATGGCTGACGCAGGTGCGACTTGGTTGTAGCATGGGGGGTGTTTCTGTCGGTAACCCGGAAGGTGTTTAGGCGCCTATTGAGGGACCCGTTCCCTTTAAATTATTGTAAAGCTTGCTTCATCATCTGGACAAATCTTTCAGCGAGGCCGTTCGTTGCGGGGTGATACGGCACTGACTTGGTGTGCTGAATTCCATTTGTTTCCATGAATGACCAGAACTCTTCAGACACCAGTTGGGGGTCATTATCACTAACGAGTTGCGTTGGCAAGCCGAAGCGACTGAAGATTGACCGTAGCTCTTCGATGGTTCTCTCCGCTGAGGTGCTCTTCATCACTGTGACCTCCTGCCATTTGCTGGGTGCATTGACTACGACTAAGAATATGCGATCCTCCAGTGGGACTGCATAGTTTATGTGGACTCACTGCCAAGGCTCTTCTGGGAAGTCCCATGGATGTAGTGGCACTAGCTGAGGCATGTTCCTCATATTTTGCCATGCAGAACATGACTTGACCCTGTCTTCAATAGCTGTGTCCAAACCTGGCCACCAAAAGTAGCTGCGTGCAATCTCCTTCATTCGCACCATGCCACAGTGCCCTGAATGGAGTTCTTCATGCACTTACCTTCTCAGTGGCAGTAGTATGATGACTCGAAAGCTCCATAGGAAGCTTTGTCACTTGGACAGATGTTACTGGGGCGTTTGTCACTTCCTTGGAGTAGAAGATTTCAGCCTGGGAGTGCTCAGTGTGTGTGAAATGTAAGAGAAGCCTTGAGAGGCTGTCTGCATTGCAATGCTGCTCAGACCTTCTGTTCTTGATATCGTACTAGTGAGGTGATAACAGTGATGCCCATCGGTGCATGTGGCAGGCTGCGAACAATGGAATGCCGTTGTGGGGACCAAGGATGGGGGTGAGGGGTCTATGGTCTGTCAGCAGTGTGAATCGACAGTTCTCGCTCTACCTGTGCATAAATGCTCTCGGGTTTACTTAACTTCTTGAAACTCCCCAACCCGGATCCGGGTTTGTGACTAAGCCTCAGGCTCATTAGCATAACGCAACGTTAACGATTTCTGAAAATCGCAAATAAAATTAAAATAATGCGTTTGCTCTCAAGCTTAGCCTTTTCTTAACAACACTGTCATCTCAGATTTTCAAAATATGCTTTTGAACCATAGAAATTGACTAATTTGTGTAAGAGTATGCAAAGCTAGCATAGCATTTTGTGTAGCATGTAGCACGCAACATTTTCACAAAAGCCAGATAACCAAATAAATAAAATAATTTACCTTTGAAGAGCTTCTGATGTTTTCAATGAGGAGACTCTCAGCCACATACCAGATGTGCAGTGTTTCCTGAAAGCGTCTGTGTGTAGGAGAAATCGTTCCGTTTTCTACATTGCGCCTGGCTACCGAAACGAACCGAAAATGCAGTCACCTACAACGTGAAACTTTTTCCGGATTAACTACATAATATCGACCGAAACATGGCAAACGTTGTTTGGAATCAATCCTCAAGGTGTTTTTTCACATATCTCTTCATTGACATGCAGTTCGTGGAAGCTTGCTTCCCTCTCTGTGTCCCATGGAAAAATACTGGCAGGTGACTTTTGCGCACCAATTTCGGCGCAGGACACCGGGCGGACACGTGGTAAATGTGGTCTCTTATGGTCAATCTTCCAATGATCTGCCTACAAATACGTCACAATGCTGCAGACACCTTGGGGAAACGACAGAAAGGGTTGATTCATTCCTCTTGCGTTCACAGCCATATAAGGAGATCATGAAAGACAGAGCCTCAAAAATCCTTGTCATTTCCTGGATGCCATCTCATCTTGGTTTTGCCTGAAGCTCACGTTAAAGGGCACGCACAGAGAAGATATTTGTATTTCTGGACACGTCAGAGTGTTTTCTTTCGAACAGTAGCAATTATATGCATAGTCGAGCATCTTTTTGTGACAAAATATCTTGTTTAAAACGGGAACGTTTTTCATCCAAAAATGAAATAGCGCCACCATAGATGTAAGAGGTTAAGGTCAGTGATGCGAAAGCAACTGGCCTTTCTTCACCTGATGGCATGATATGTGAGACAACAGCACCGAAGCCCTTTTCACATCTGTCCACTTCCACTCTTTGGTTTTGTTCAAAGGTTAATGTAGTGACTTTAACATGTTAGCTATGTTCGGCACAAACTATGCATAGTACGTCAGTAGTCCTAAGAATGATCTCAGCTGACTCACATTCTGCGGGGATGGAGCTTCCGCGATAGCGTTCACCTTTGATGTCGCCTTGTGGAGCCGCCGCGAACTGTCGCATTTGTCCTTCCGGACTCTGTACCAGTACAGTCCTTTGTGAGTCACTATGGTCAACAGTTCTTGTTACTCTTGGTCCACATGCATACCGATCCTGTGCAGGTGTTGTTACACGTGGTCTGACACTGCGAGGACGATCAGCTGTCCGTCCTGTCTCCCTGTAGTGCTGTCTTAAGCATCTCACAGTATGGACATTGCAATTTAATGTCCTGGCCACATCTGCAATCCTCATGCTTCCTTGCAGCATGCCTAAGGCACATTCACACAGATGAGTTGGGACCTGAGCATCTTTCTTTTGGTGTTTTTCAGAGTCAGTAGAAAGGCCTCTTTAGTATCCTACGTTTTCATAACTGTGGCATTAATTGCCAACTGTCTGTAAGCTGTTAGTGTCTTAACGACCGCTCCACAGGTGCATGTTCATTAATTGTTTGTGGTTCATTGAACATGGGAAACAGTGTTTAAACCCTTTACAATGAAAATCTGTGAAGTTATTTGGATTTTTATTAATTATCTTTGATAGACAGGGTCCTGAAAAGGGACACTTTTTTGTTGTTGCTGAGTTTAGATTGGTGAGGAACATTTATTTAATACATTTTAGAATTAGGCTGTAACAACATGTGGAAAAAGTCAGAATATAGTGTCCACACTATAACAATCACTTACGTCATTATTTGACCTTGTTTTTTTTCCAAATTCCCAGTTGTCATCAGTAACCCCACCCATCTGCACTATACCACTATCACTATAGGGTAGCCTAGTGGTTAGAGTGTTGGACTAGTAACCGAAAGGTTGCAAGTTCAAATCCCTGAGCTGACAAGTTAAAAATCTGCCTTTCTGCCCCTGAACAGGCAGTTAACCCACTGTTCCTAGGCTGTCATTGAAAATAAGAATCTGTTCTTAACTGACTTGCCTAGTAAAATAAAGGTTAAATAAAAATCAAAAACCTGTCCCAACTTAACTGCCGCTACCTATCCAGAGTAACTGCACCTGAAAACAATAACCAGTAACTACAACTTCTGCCCTCGGTACAAATACTGCCACCTCAATGCATAGCCACTTCCCGTCTCTCTCTTCCCCTCTCTCTCTCCATCTTTCTCTCACTAGACACAGCCACTCATCAGACTTGCAGTGTTACATCCAATTTATTGACAGACTCAAAATTCAACAGCTCAGACATGAGAAGTATGTGGCATGGACTCCAGACAATCATGAATTTATAA
The DNA here is from genome assembly GCF_036934945.1 of Oncorhynchus masou masou. Classification (NCBI taxonomy): domain Eukaryota; kingdom Metazoa; phylum Chordata; class Actinopteri; order Salmoniformes; family Salmonidae; genus Oncorhynchus; species Oncorhynchus masou. The sequence continues at coordinate 40,491,804 of NC_088219.1, forward strand.
AAGGAAAACCTGCCACGTCGCCAACACCAACGTCTTGCTCCCGGACTAGCTAAACACCTTCTTCTCCTACTTCGAGGGGGAAATTCAGTGCCGCTGACGCTAGCCACCACCGCACCCGTGGACCGTGAACTCTCATTCTCCATGGCCGAAGTGAGTAAGACATTTAAGGGTGGTAACCCTCGCAAGGCTGCCGGCCCAGACGCCATCCCTAGCCGCGTCATTAGAGCATGAGCGGACCAGCTGGTTGGAGTGTTTACGGACATATACAGTCTCTCGCTATCCCAGTCTGTTGTCCCCACTTGCTTGAAGATGTCCACCATCATTCCTGTACATTTTTTTAAAAAGGGTTCCAAATGGGTTTCTTCGGCTGTCCCCATAGGAGAACCCTTTTTGATTCCTGTTATAACTATTTTGAGTGCCATGTAGTACCCTTTACACAGAGGGCTTTTACATGGAACCCAAAATAGGTATACCTGGAATCAAAAAGGGTTCTACTCAGAACCAAAAAGGGTTCTCAAATGGCCGAAGAACCCTTCAAGGATCTCGATATCACTTATTTTTCTAAGAGTGTAACCAATAAAGTGATGGTAACTGGACTAAATGACTGTTGTCATCATGAAGTGCCTTGAGAGGCTAGTCAAGGATCATATCATCTCCACCTTACCCAACACCCTAGACGCACTGCAATTTGCATACCGCCCCAATAGATTCACAGACGACACAATCGCCATTGCACTCCACACTGCCCTATCCCATCTGGACAAGATGAATACCTGTGTAAGAATGCTGTTCATTGACTACAGCCTTCAACACCATTGTACCCTCCAAGCTCTTCATGAAGCTCAGTAAGCTGGGTCTGAACCCTGCCCTGTGCAACTGGGTCCTGGTATTCCTGACGGGCCGCCCCCAGGTGGTGAAGGTAGGCAACAACACATCCACTACGCTGATGCCCAACACAGGGGCCCCACAAGGGTTTGTGTTCAGCCGCCTCCTGTACACCCTGTTCACCCATGGCTGCGTGGCCACGAACGTCTCCAACTCAATTCGAGTTTGCAAACGACATACCAGTGGTAGGCCTGCTTACCAACAACTACAAGACTACTGGGAGGAGATGAGGGCCCTGGTGGAGTGGTGCCAGGAAAATAACCTCTCCCTCAACATCAACAAAACCAAGGAGCTGATTGTGGACCGAGAGACTGAAAAACAGCTTCTATCTCAAGGCAATTATACTGTTAAATAGTCACCACTCAGTACCCTGCCCTGAACTTAGTCACTGTCACTAGCCGGCTACCACCCGCTTACTTAACCCTGCACCTTAGAGGCTGCTACCCTATGCACATAGTCATGGAACACTGGTCACTTTAATAATGTTTACATACTGTTTTACCCACTTCATATGTGTATACTGAACAAAAATATAAACGCAACATGTAAAGTATTGGTCCCGTGTTTCATGTGCTGAAGTAAAATATTTTAGAAATGTTCCATACGCACAAAAAGCTTATTTCTCTCAAATTGTGAGTACAAATTTGTTTACATCCTTTTTAGTGAGTATTTCTCCTTTGCCAAGATGGTCCATCCACCTGACAGGTGTAGCATATCAACAAGCTGATTAAACAGGGCCAAGTGGGTGGCCCTATGCCCTTCCCAGCTCACCCAGGGCTGCGTCCCTGCCCAGTCATGTGAAATCCATGGGGCAGCAGGGTAGCAGAAGGGTAGCCTAGTGGTTAGAGTGTTGGACTAGTCAACCGGAAGGTTGCAAGTTCAACCCCCCAAGCTGCCAAGGAACAAATCTGTCGCTCTGCCCCTGAACAGGCAGTTAACCCACTGTTCCTAGGCCGTCATTGAAAATAAGAATTTGTTCTTAACTGACTTGCCTAGTTAAATAAAGGTAAAAAATAAAAGGGCCGAATGAATGTATTTCTATTGACTGATTTCTTTATATGTACTGTACTATAATTCAGTAAAATCATATTCTAGTCAACATTGTGTTGTTAGATATTACTGCACTCTTGTAGCTCGGAACACAAGCAAGTCGCTACATCCGCAATAACATCTGCCAAACATGTGTATGCGACCAATAACATCTGCCAAACATGTATATGCGACCAATAACATCTGCCAAACATGTGTATGCGACCAAAAACATTTTATGTGACATTATTAGAAAATTACATTCCTTTTTTCACTGTAGCATTCTGTTAAAACATTTGTCTTTCATGTCACATAGAAAAAACGGACAATTTTGTGTCGTGTTTGTGTGTGTGTGTGTGTGTGTGTGTGTGTGTGTGTGTGTGTGTGTGTGTGTGTGTGTGTGTGTGTGTGTGTGTGTGTGTGTGTGTGTGTGTGTGTGTGTGTGTGTGTGTGTGTGTGTGTGTGCACTATGATGAAACGGGCTCTCATGAGGACTGCCACAGGAAAGCAAGACCCAGAATTATCTCTGCTGCAGATGATAAATTCATTAGAATAATTGCTTCAGATTGCAGCCCAAATAAATGCTTCAGAGTTCAAGTAACGTACAGTGTTCAGAGGAGACTACGTGAATCAGGCCTTCATGGTCGAATTGCTGCAAAGAAACCACTACTAAAGGACACCAATAAAAAGAAGAGACTTGCTTGGGCCATGAAACATGAGCAATGGACATTAGACTGGTGGAAATCTGTCTTTGAGAGTTTTGTTACCAACCGCCGTGTCTTTGTGAGCAGGAGAGTAGGTGAATGGATGATCTCCGCATGTGTGGTTCCCACCGTGAAGCATGGAAGAGAAGGTGTGATGGTGTAGGGGTGCTTTTCTGGTGACACTGTCAGTGATTTATTTAGAATTCAAGGCACACCTAACAAGCATGGCTACCACAGCATTCTGCATTGACATTTGCGCTTATTGGGACTATCATTTTGTTTTTCAACTGGACAATGACCCAACACCACTCCAGACTGTAAGGGCTGTTTGACCAAGAAGTAGAGTGATGGAGTGCTGCATCAGATGACCTGGCCTCCTCCAAGGAAAGGCAGCCAACAAATGCTCAGCATATGTGGGAACTCCTTCAAGACTGTTGGAAAAGCATTCCAGGTGAAGCTGGTTGAGAGAATGCCAAGAGTGTGCAAAGCTGTCATCAAGGCAAAGGGTGTTTACTTTGAAGAACCTCAAATATAAAATATGTTTTGATTTATTTAGCACTTTTTGGTTACCACATGATTCCATATGTGTTTTTTCAAATAATGTTGATTTCTTCACTATTATTCTACAATGTAGAAAATAGTCCAAATAAAGAAAAGCCCTTGAACGAGTAGGTGTGTTCAAACTTTTGACCGGTACTGTGTATTTGTTCATTTATTTATTTATGTTTGGCCTATAATAAAAAAATTAAAAAATCCTATCAGCATGTGATCTCCACTTCTCCCCTCTCCTCCTCCTCCACTCCATTCTCCTCTCTGGTCCAGCAGTTTTATTCTGATAAATAGCACTTCCCCACTGAGATTTCCATACTTCCTTTCCCTCCTTTCCATTCCTGCCTCAGCCAGCTGTGCTGCCTCGAGTAGAGAGGACCCATCGGTACAGAATCTTTCCCCTCTCCACAGCACTCAGATCTGCTGTGTTCTCTGCCACAGTCTCAGACTAAAGAGGCCTCTTGAGAATCTGTGTGTAATTAACAGAATTTATCATAATTGACAATCAATTCAGCCATGGCTTGTTTTTCCTCTTGTTAGACACTCGGGGTGCGTTGTTCCCCGCGTCGGAAATTTATTTTCAACAGAACAGTTTTTGTAATCTGCCTCGTTGAGGGAGAAGTGCAAGATGCATTTAAATTGGCGGAGACTGTATATGTCGACCAACCTTGGTAGGGACGTGTCTTTTCACTTAAAGGAAGTCACGTGGAAAGCTTTTGGAAAATTACAGAAGATACTTTTTTTTTTTTTTTTACTTTTCAAATACAATTACTCTCACAATGTTCTTTAGTTTAGAATCCATAAGCTTCCGATAAAATGTATCTTATTTCTCTGATTTCCCTTAAAGAAAAAATATTTTTTTGTCATCACTGGCCTGTACGGGTCACGTTATCAAATCAAATCAAATTTTATTTGTCACATACACATGGTTAGCAGATGTTAATGCGAGTGTAGCGAAATGCTTGTGCTTCTAGTTCCGACAATGCAGTAATAACCAACAAGTAATCTAACTAACAATTCCTAAACTACTGTCTTATACACAGTGTAAGGGGATAAAGAATATGTACATAAGGATATATGAATGAGTGATGGTACAGAGCAGCATAGGCAAGATACAGTAGATGGTATCGAGTATAGTATATACTTATGAGATGAGTATGTAAACAAAGTGGCATAGTTAAAGTGGCTAATAGGTCACGTTATCATGGACCATAATCCTACAGAAAAATCTCTCACACCAACCAGCGTGGGAGAGATTGAGAGATATGGAGGTGGGGTGGTTTTATGACACCTCCCACCCATTGTAAATCTTAAGGCAGCAGACAAAATCGCTTTGTCCTCTCAGTATGGAGGAATGGAATGTATGATGGGCATATGGAGAACCTACCTTTGAACAGTAACATGCAATAAATGGACTTTGGGACAACAAGTTTCATCAGCCAAAATCATAGTAATGACGATAGATGGAATATGATTATATTTCGGGGTGCCAGGTAGCCTGGTGGAAAGCGTGTTAGGCCACTAACCGAAAGGTTGCTAGATTGAATCCCCGAGCTGGTAAAAATCTGTCATTCTGCCCCTGAACAAGGCAGTTAACCCACTGTTCGTAGGCCGTCATTGTAAATAAGAGTTTGTCCTTAACTGACTTGTTAAATAAATGAATGTTGTTATTAAACGTGAAATGAGGACATTAAAATGAAAACAGAGTTTTCACAAGATGGACCTGAAGTACCTGATTGTACGTTGTGTGGAAAATGTCCAGATCAAAGATAATGTTTATGTAAAGATGAAATGTGAAGTTACAGTTGAAGTCGGAAGTTTACATACACCTTAGCCAACTACATTTAAACTCAGATTTTCACAATTCCTGACATTTAATCCAAGTAAAAATTCCCTGTTTTAGGTCAGTTAGGATCACCACTTTATTTTAAGAAAGTGAAATGTCAGAATAATAGTAGAGAGAATGATTTATTTCAGCTTTTGTTCCGTTCATCACATTCCCAGTGGGTCAGAAGTTTACATACACTCAATTAGTATTTGGTAGCATTGCATTTAAATTGTTTAACTTGGATCAAACGTTTTGGGGAGCCTTCCACAAGCATCCCACAATAAGTTTTGTGGATTTTGGCCGATTCCTCCTAACAGAGCTGGTGTAATTGAGTCAGATTTGTAGGCCTCCTTGCTCGCACAATCCTTTTCAATTCTGCTCAAAAATGTTCTATGGGATTGAGGACAGGGTTTTGTAATGGCCACACGTTGACTTGGTTGTCCTTAAGCCAATTTGCCACAACTTTGGAAGTATGCTTGGGGTCATTGTTAATTTGGAAGACCCATTTGCGACCAAGCTTTAACTTCCTGACTGATGTCTTGAGATGTTGCTTCAATATATCCACATAATTTTCCTGTCTCATGATGCCATCTATTTTGTGAAGTGCACCAGTCTCTCCTACAGCAAAGCAAACCCACAACATGATGCTGCCACCCCCGTGCTTCACGGTTGGGATGGTGTTCTTCAGCTTGCAAGCATCCCCCTTTTTCCTCCAAACATAATGATGGTCATTATTTTCATCAGACCAGAGGACATTTCTCCAGAAAGTACGATCTTTGTCCCCATGTGCAGTTGCAAACCGTAGTCTGGCTTTTTTATGGCAATTTAGGAGCAGTGGCTTCTTCCTTGCTGAGCGGCCTTTCAGGTTATGTCGATATAGGACTCGTTTTACTGTGGATATAGATACTTTTGTATCTGTTTCCACCAGCATCTTCTCAAGGTACTTTGCTGATGTTCTGAGATCTATTTGCACTTTTCACACCAAAGTACATTCATCTCTAGGAGACAGAACGAGTCTCCTTCCTGAGCGGTATGATGGCTGCGTGGTCTCATGGTGTTTATACTTCCATACTATTGTTTGTACAGATGAACGTGGTACCTTCAGGCATTTGGAAATTGCTCCCAAGGATGAACCAGACTTGTGGAGGTCTACCATTTTGTTTCTGAGGTCTGGTTTTCCCATAATGTCAAGGGAAAAGGCACTGAGTTTGAAGGTAGGCGTTGAAATACATCCACAGCTACACCACCAATTGACTTAAATTGTGTCAATTAGTCTATCTGAAGCTTCTAAAACCATGACATCATTTTCTGGAATTTTACATGCTGTTTAAAGGCACAGTCACCTTAGTATATGTAAACTTCTGGTATTATGATACAGTGAATTATAATTGAAAAATAATCTGTCTGTAAACAATTGTTGTAAAAATGACTTGTGTCATGCACAAAGTAGATGTCCTAACCGACTTGCCAAAACTATAGTTTGTTAACAATAAATTTGTGGAGTGATTGAAAAATGAGTTTTAATGACTCCAGCCTAAGTGTTTGTAAACTTCCGACTTCAACTGTAGTTGTCTAAATTGGATCTGAGTAAAATCCAGACGTTTCCTCGTAACTATTTATGCCCAGAGAAGTTGCCCTAAAGGCGGAAACGCCCATTTCTGGCCCGAGGGTATAAAACATGTGAGTGAAGAATTAACATGATGACTAGGGACCCGAGCTGCAGCCAAGGTCCGATTAGTTGTAACCCCAAAACACAACAAGAGGTTGAAGAAGACAAAGGAACCTTTTAACAATCTATGCCACATATGAGTAGCTGTGTCTAAGAGCATGAATTCAAGCAGGACCAACAGGTTACCACTCTCCAAGGAATCGTGTGTCTACACTGCTTTCATTCCCACGCCAGGAACCATCCACGCCGTCCTGAGATGACCTTACTTTCAGAACAAGGGCGATGAAACAGACCACCAAGAGAAAGGACACTGTCATCGTGAGAATAAACAGAGTGACACCCGGTAACCGAAGACGTGCTGTCACCAGAGCAGGCGAACCCGGTCTACAAAGAGACACCCCATTGGAGACCTTCGACAAAAAAATACATAATTATATTCTGACCCATAAGTGCGGCAGTTCGTGGCAAGGGTTAACCTCTAGCGTCGAGCAATCCCGTATCCGGGAGCGTAATCATAGCCTCAAGCTCATTGGCATAACGCAACGTTAACTATTCATGAAAATCGCAAATGAAATGAAATAAATATATTGGCTCACAAGCTTAGCCTTTTGTTAACAACACTGTCATCTCAGATTTTCAAAATATGCTTTTCAACCATAGCTACACAAGCATTTGTGTAAGAGTATTGATAGCTAGCATAGCATTAAGCCTAGCATTCACGTTTGGCTAAGAAAAAAAACCTGAAAATTCATTCATTACAACGCCAAACATTTTTCCAAATTAACTCCATAATATCGACAGAAACATGGCAAACGTTGTTTAGAATCAATCCTCAAGGTGTTTTTCACAAATCTATTCGATGATAAATCATTCGTGGCAGTTGCCTTTCTCCTCTGAACTAAATGGAAAAGTGGACGCAGCTGGAGATTGCGCAATAATTTAGACGGAGGACACCAAGCGGACACCTGGTAAATGTAGTCTCTTATGGTCAATCTGCCAATGATATGCCTACAAATACGTCACAATGCTGCAGACACCTTGGGGAAATGACAGAAAGTGTAGGCTCATTCCTGGCGCATTCACAGCCATATAAGGAGACATTGGAACACAGCACATTCAAAATCTGGGCCATTTCCAGTATGAAATTTCATCTTGGTTTCGCCTGTAGCATTAGTTCTGTGGCACTCACAGACAATATCTTTGCAGTTTTGGAAACGTCAGAGTGTTTTCTTTCCAAAGCTGTCAATTATATGCATAGTCGAGCATCTTTTCATGACAAAATATCTTGTTTAAAACGGGAACGTTTTTTTATCCTAAAATTAAAAGAGCGCCCCCTATATCGAAGAAGTTAAACTATGCATAGCTTACAGATTTAGCCAAGTGTACCATTTCTATCATGCACTCTATCTTTCTCTCTCTTTTGAAATTCCCATTGTGTGTAACACGTGTCATATTGTGTTTGTCCGCTAGGGACCTGTTTTACTAAGACCGATACCCTAGACTGTGTGTTTGTGTATGTGTATCTTATATTATCTTTGTAGCTTGTTGATAAATAAATAATCAACTCAATTGGTGTGGTACGGGCTTATTTAGTGAGACTCGGGTTTGTGCAGAATCACAGATTACGTTCAGGATGAGACTGGAGAGGAAATTAGTTAGTTAGCAACTGCTGTAAAATCGATATTATAATATTCTTTGAGTTAATTTGGGAAATAGAAACTTAATAAAAACCTAAACTTTCCCATGGTGCCCCAGGTTACTGATTTAATAATTACCTGATTCATTTAATCACATAATTATAAACAGTTAATAATTTGAAGAGCAGCAGTCGTCACATTAATCAAAACATCGTCGCAACATTTTTATGGGAGATTTTAAGTGCCAGTTCACTTGTAGGCTCTACACAAGAGAGAGGAGTACATGAGGTTTGGTGGTGCATAGAGATTTTCAGCCAGGCCAACTGCAGCGCCAAGTTCAGAATTTTGTCCGAATTTTTTTTATGAATGCCAAAGTCAATGCAGTCTTCTTAATGAGATGTGAGGAGCTCTCTTTCACACACATTTTAATTGTAGTCTTTTAGCAGACACTCTTATCCAGAGTGACTTACTGTGGGGAGTGCATACATAATTCCTACTGATCCCCAGTAGGAACTGACCTCACTATCCTGGCATTGCAAGCACCAGTCTCTACCAACTGAGACACAAACAAGACACACACAAACACACACACACTTTCCTGTTGGAAGGTGAACCTTCACCCCAGTCTAAGGTCCTGAGTGCTCTGGAGAAGGTTTTCATCAAGAAGCTTTCTGTACTTTGCTCCGTTCATCATTACCTCGATCCGGACTAGTCTCCCAGTCCTTGCCGCTGAAAACTATTCCCACAGCATGATACTGCCACAACAATGATAGAGGCCACTATGTTCTTGCTGACATTCAATGCTGCAGATTTTATTGGTCCCCTTCCCCCAGATCTGTGCCTCGACACAAGCCTGTCTACAGACAATTCCTTAGACCTCATGGCATGGTTTTTGCTCTGACTTGCACTGTCAACTGTCGAACCTTATATAGACAGTTATTTGCCTTCCCAAATCATGTCCAATCAATTGAATTTACCACAGGTAGACTCCAATCAAGTTTTAGAAACATTTCAAGGATGATCAATGTAAACAGGATGCACCTGAGCTCAAAGCAAAGGGTCTGAATACTTATGTAAATAGGGTATTTCTGTTTTTGCTTTGTCATCATGGGGTATTGTGTGTAGATTGATGAGGACATTTTTTTTTAAATCGATTTTAGAATAAGGCTCAAATTCAACAAAATGTGGGACAAGTCAAAGGGTCTGAATACTTTCCGAATGCACTGTATATGAGTATACACAAAATACATTGCCTTCGGAAATAATTCACACCCCTTTGACTTTTTCCACATTTGATTGTGTTACAAAATGCTATTAAAATTGATTTATTTTATCTACACAAGGTCAAAGTAGAAGAAGAATTCTAAATATTTATTTCATATATATGGAAAATAAAATACTCATATATCTTGATTAGATAAGTATTCAACCCCCTGAATCAATACATGTTAGAATCACCTTTGGCAGTGATTACAGCTGTGAGTCTTTCTGTGAAAGTCTCTAAGAGCTTTGCACACTTAGATTATAGAATATTTGCCTATTATTCTTTAAAAGATTCTTTAAACTCTGTATTCTTCAAGCTCTGTACAGGCTTCCTTCTTTTCACTCTGTCATTTATGTTAGTTTTGTGGAGTAACGACAATGTTGATCCATCCCCAGTTACTTCCTATCACAGCCATTAAACTCTGGAACTGTTTTGAAATCACCATTGGTCTCATGATGAAATCCCTGAGCGGTTTCCTTCCTCTTCAGCAACTGAGTTATGAAGGACGCCTGTATCTTTGTAGTGTCTGGGTGTGTTGATACACCATCCAATGTGTAATTAATAACTGCTCAAAGGGATATTCAATGTCAGCTTTTCCTTTTTACTACTAATCTACCAAAAAGTGCCCTTCTTTGCGAACCATTGGAAAACCTCCCTGGTGTTTGTGATTGAATCTTTGTTTGAAATTCACTGCTGGACTGAAGGACTTCCAGATAACTGTATGTGTGGTGTACAGAGATGGGGTAGTAATTAAAAAAGAATGTTAACCATTATTATCGAACACAGATTGAGCCCATATTACTTACTTTGTGACTTGCTAAGCACATTTTTACTCCTGAACTCATTCGTCATGTTCTCAGTCAATTTACCTGGTAAAATAAGGGTAAAATAAAGAAATAATATTTAGTCTTGCCATAACAAAAGGGTTGAATACTTATTGACTCAAGACATTTCGGCGTTTCATTGTTAATTCATGTGAATAATTTCTGAATGCACTGTACAAAGTCATATATTATGTTTGTGTGCACACATTAACCTCCAAGAGGGCATGGAGGTTGTATTATTACTGGCTGGAACATTGTGGGCGTGGAGAGGTTTTAATTACTCCAAGGGACTCAAAAACATTGTTGCCTTTCTATTGTAGCTTTTTATAAATTGGTGTGAAAAATAACAAATACGATTTATTTCAATGTGTGGGTGTGTTTTAATGTGTGTTCTAATGCAGTGGTTCCCAAACTTTTTGTAGTCCCGTACCCCTTCAAACATTCAACCTCCAGGTGCGTACCCCCTCTAGCACCAGGGTCAGCGCACTCTCAACTGTTGTTTTATGCCATCACCATAAGCCCGGCCCACACAAACACTATACCAATTATTCATTAAACATAAGAATGAGTGTGAGTTGTTGTCACAACCCGGCTCGTGGGAAGTAACAAAGAGCTCTTATAGGACCAGGGCACAAATAATAATAAGCAATAATTTTGCTCTTTATTTAACAATCTCACATATAAAACCTTTTTGTTCATCGGAAATTGTGAATAACTCACCACAGGTTAATGAGAAGGGTATGCTTGAAAGGATGCACATAACTCTGCAATGTTGGGTTGTATTTAGTTTTCATGCTAGTGAGGGCTGAGAATCCACTCTCACAATGGTACGTGGTTGCAAAGGGCATCAGGGTCTTAACAGCGCGATTTGCTGAGGCAGGATACTCTGAGCGCAGCCCAATACAGAAATCTGGCAGTGGCTTCTGATTAAATTACATTTTTACAGATCTGCTTGTTGCAATTTTGATGAGGCTCTCTTGTTCAGATATCAGTAAGTGGACTGAGGCAGGGCATGAAAGGGATAACGAATCCAGTTTGTGTCATCCATTTCGGGAAAGTACCTGCGTAATTGAGCACCCAACTCACTCAGGTGCTTAGCTATATCTCATTCGACATTGTCCGTAAGCTTGAGTTTATTTGCACACAAAAAAAGCATACAATGATGGAAAGACCTGTCCCGCACATTGAATGTAGTTGTGGAGAGTACCTGTAATCCTAGATTCAGAAAAAACATAGATTCAGAAAAAACATCACCCAGATAGGCCAGTCATGTGAGAAACTCATCATCTTGCAAGCGGTCAGACAAGTGAAATTGTGGTCAGTAAAGTCAACTTCAAGCTCTTCTCTCAATTAAAAACATTGATAACCAGCACACATGTTGATATCTGTACTGTTGTGAAAGCGTTACATGGTCGCTGCCCATATCATTGCATAGTGCAGAAAATACAGGAGAGTTCAGGGTCCTTGCTTTATCAAAGTTAATCATTTTCACTGTAGTGTCCAAAACGTCTTTCAAGCTGTCAGGCATTCCCTTGGCAGCAAGAGCCAATCAGAGGATGCTGCAGTCTACTCAAGTGGCGTCGGGAGCAACTGCTTGCACGTGCGTTACCACTCCACTATGTCTCCCTGTCATGGCTTTTGCGCCATCAGTACAGATACCAACATGAGCAGCAGCTATGTTTGGCTCCATACGGACTGTTAAGTGGAATTCCCATGACAGAGTAGCGGTTAATGTGATTGGATGTTAATTATTTGACAAGGCTACCTGTATTTGACATGGTGTTGTTATTTTGCTGAACACTAGATGGTTTCATTTTATTTCTGGCAGTGAAACGAGGCTACTAAGGGGATATAAAACATCACCCAAATATATAACCCCGTTGGAAAATATAAATGGACCGTACAAAAATGTAAAGAAAAAAAAGTTTAAATAAATAATACAAATAAAATATATATACCATTCAAAAGTTTGGGGTCACTTAGATAAATCTATTTAAAATAACATCAAATTGATCAGAAATACAGTGCAGACATTGTTAATGACATTGTTAATGTGTAAATGACTATTGTAGCTGGAAACAGCTGGAAACGGCAGATTTTTAATGGAATATCTACATAGGCGTACAGAGGTCCATTATCAGTAACCATCACTCCTGTGTTCCAATGGCACGTTGTGTTAGCTATTCCAAGTTGATCATTTTAAAAGGCTAATTGATCATTAGAAAACCTTTTTTGCAATTCTGTTAGCACAGCTGAAAACTGTTGTCCTGAATAAAGAAGCAATAAAACTGTCCTTCTTGAGTCAAGTTGAGAATCTAGAGCATCGGCATTTGTGGGTTCGATTACAGGTTCAAAATGGCCAGAAACAAAGACCTTTCTTCTGAAACTCGTCAGTCTATTCTTGTTCTGAGAAATGAAGGCTATGTGAGCATTTGCCAAGAATCTGAAGATCTCGTACAACGCTATGTACTACTCCCTTCACAGAACAGCGCAAACTGTCTCTAACCAGAATAGAAAGAGGAGTGGGAGGCCCCGGTGCACAACTGAGCAAGAGGAAAAGTACATTAGTGACTAGTTTGAGAAACATAGTCCTCAACTGGCAGCTTCATTAAATAGTACCCGCAAAACACCAGTCTCAACATCAACAATGAAGAGGTGACTCCAGGATGCTGGCCTTCTAGGCAGAGTTCCTCTGTCCAGTGTTTGTGTTCTTTTTTAGTGGGAGGCCCCAGCGCACAACTGAGCACAACTGAGGTATAAATACCAGACAAGCACAAAGACAGGTGAAACAGATCAGGGTGTGGCAGTACAAGCAAGACTGAGCAAGAGGACAAGTATATTAGAGTGTCTAGTTTGAGAAACAGGCAGCTTCATTAAATAGTACCCGCATAACACCAGTCTCAACGTCAGCAGTGAAGAGGCAACTCTGGAATGCTGGCCTTTTAGGCAGAGAGGCAAAGTAAAAAAAAAAATAGCCATGACTCAGTCTGGATAACAAAAATAAAAGATTAAAATGGGCAACAGAACAAAGACACTGGACAGAGGAACTCTGCCTAGAAGGCGAGCATCCCGGAGTCGCTTGAGTTGAGGATTTTCTATTTATTTGTGTATTTGCTGTATACATTACTGTGTGTGTGTGTGGTGTGTGGTGTGTGTCTGTGTGTCTGTGTGTCTGTGTGTCTGTGTGTCTGTGTCTGTGTGTCTGTGTGTCTGTGTGTCTGTGTCTGTGTCTGTGTGTCTGTGTCTGTGTCTGTGTCTGTGTCTCTGTGTCTGTGTCTGTGTGTCTGTGTCTGTGTCTGTGTGTCTGTGTGTCTGTGTCTGTGTCTGTGTGTCTGTGTCTGTGTCTGTGTGTCTGTGTGTCTGTGTCTGTGTGTCTGTGTGTCTGTGTCTGTGTGTCTGTGTGTCTGTGTGTGTGTGTGTGGTAAAGAGATATGGCTCGTGTGTGATTTTGCTTTAACAGCTTGACTATCAAACATCTGTCCACCTGTCACAGACATTCTAATTCATCGTTAATGACGGGTGTGTGTGAAACACCCTGCACCCTTGTTCAGTTACTACGGACACTCTAATGAAGTTGCAAGTGTGCCTTGTGCCAATTGCCGATTAGTTGGATGTATAAAAATGGTTCCCCTTTACTAGACAGCAGATATTGAGCGATTTTTTAATTCACAGATTAATTAACACCTCCATCAAAACTCAGGTGATTCTGAAGACACGCTATCTGAATATCTGCTTCGTGTCTTCCTTGCTTATTGGAACACTTGAAGGAAAGGAAGATTCCAGCTAGCTAGTAGTTATTTCAGCTAGCTCTCATTGTCTCATCGGAATTAGACGTTCATCCATGTTTCTCAAATGTCAAATGTTGAAGTTCTTGCAAACGTCACATGTCGAAGTGTTTAAAGTTAAGTTCAGGCATTAACTCTGAAATCTTGAGATTAGGCATTAACTGTTTGGGTTAAAGTTTGGGACAGGCTTATAGACAAAAATCTCAAAAACAACTTTCTGCCATCCCTGTCCACACAGCACTCACTGTTGCCCCTAGTGGCCGGATTCCATGTCATTTCCCAACGTCCTCAGATGTTGGTTACTGACTTATAACAAGGGTGACCTGGCTGAGCTATTTTTGTTGTCGCTCTATGTCCCCTCTCCTCTCACTCCTGTCAGGTCTATAAAGACTGATGGCACAATTAGACCCATACTTGTACATTTGCGGACAATAACCAGCTATTAACACAACACAGTTTGCTTATCTATGGATTTGTCATTTGTAAAAAAAGGCCCGCTCTTCCTGTCATGGTGTAAAAGGGAGATTGTATTACTAGTCAGCAGGGTTAATTGGAGACCAGTAGAAGATTCTCTGCGGAGATCAACCCTGGTAACTTCACAATGACTCCCAAATGACCTTTGAGGCCCTTGTGTCACTGGGGAGCAGCCAAGGAACTGAGGTCCCTCAGGGCATTCTCCTCTCTTAATCTCCTTCTCTCTTACTCACCCTCTTCATTTCTTCCTCTGGTTTTCTCCATCACTCTCGCTTCCACTTTCTTTCTGTCTTGCCTTCCTTCCCTCTCTTCATCTTTCCACTCACCCTCGTTTTTCTTTTACCTACAGTAAATCCTCCCTCTCTCTCCTGCTCTCTGTCTGGAGGATATTTTCTCCATCTGACTCACCTATTTTCTTCCCCTCTCTCTCTTGCTTTCTTTCCCTCCCTTTTGCTCTCTGGAGCCTCTTTTCTACATTCATTAATCTCGCTCTCTCTCTTATTTCCTCTCTTTCCATCTCCCTTTCTTTCTCTCTGGAGGTTGTTTTCTCAATTCCATCTTCCTCTCCATCTCTCCTTGACCCTCTTCACTTCTTCCACCCTTCTCTCTCTCTCTCTCTCTCTCTCTCCTTCCCTCTTTCCACCTCTCCCTTGGTGCTATTTTCTCCATCTCCCTCTCCTTACGACTCGAGTCATGAGTCCTTAGAGAAGAGAAGGTTTGGGGTAAGCGGTGATAGTGTGCTGGTCCCGTTGGGAGAGAGCAATGCTGTAGCACTGTAATAGACGCTACTACAGTCCAGGAGTAACAATCCCCTCCCTCCATATGCCATTAGCCTGAAATAAAGACTGGGAGAGAAAGCTGGTCCGAAATGTTTTTCCTCTTTTTCACTCCCAGACCTCCTTTCCCTTGTAACATGTGGAAGTGAAGCACTGTAACTTCCCTCCCAGCCAGAGAGATTTGTGAAGGGAAGCACACAGTAGCCTGTTGAGAAGAGGGTCTTAATCTAAAAGGCCCATGTTCCAGAGTCCACAACCAACTGTATAAATCACTTGACTGTGTTACAGCTGCCAGTGCAACAGTGCAAGCCCCACAATCACCTAGCACCGGCAGCACAAGCACTTTGCTCTGATTGAATCCCTCTCATGTTCTGTATGGATCCAGGGAGGAAATTACAGAGACACTTTATTTATACACAAAAGAAGGAAATACTTTAAATGAAAACAGTTTCCTCTATTACAGTACTTTCAGCTCGGGGGGGGGTGATGAACTGTGCAGGAGTAAACACAATGACAGTAGTTCAGGAAAATAGATCTCGAATAAATGGTATGTTCATGATAATGTCCATGCCTTGTGCAATGAGATGCAGATACTGTAAGTATTACATGTTGGTTTCCCACAGTGTAAGTTGATTACAGTATATTGACACATTTCCACATGGGAAGTCTCTGTAGGGGTTCCAAGCAAAACAGATAACCTCTCTACTGTGTTTAGCGCTTTCATCTCTGCCACAGGGCCCACTTATATTCTTCTGATTATTATCTCATACCAGACCACATCCAATAAGGACATATGTAGGCTACTCCGAGAGGAGATTAAATGTATGATTACTGATGTGATTGATTTCCTAAATTCTGGCTTTCACTTTGACAATAACGAAATCATTTAGACACTTTAAAAAAAATCTGAGGTTATACTCTCTGAGGTCAGCTGATGATGGAACATTGCTCTCCTCGGCGACATGGTCTAGCATTGTTTCCCGACACTGTTCATTATGCAGGTCAACTGTGGCAGACCCTCTGTCTCTCTCTGTCCAATTGGAGCCTATGTAAATTGTGATAATGATCCCTTGGACAATAATAAAATCCTTTGGAAACAGTTTGTTTTCCACATAGACCTAGGCTGGGGATGTACTCATTGGCTAGTTTCCTCTTTTACAGTACTTTCATTTCAGGAAAGGGGGGGGGGGGGGGTGATAAACAGCGCAGGAGTACTCCCTGGTCACTCATTCGCGCAAAACTGAAAGCGCGAACCTCCGCATTTAACCATGGAAAGAGGTCTGGTGACATGGCTGAATATAAACAGTGTAGTTATTCCCTCCACTAGACAATCAATCAAGCGAAATGCCAGTACAGGGACAAAGTGGAGTCGCAATTTAACGGCTCAGAAACGAGACGTATGTGGCAGGGTCTACAGGAAATCATGGACTACGAAAAGAAAACCAGCCATGTCACGGACAATGACGTCACGCTTCCAGACAAACTTAACACCTTGTTTGCCCGCTATGAGGATAATACAGTGCCACCGTCGCAGCCCACCAACAAGGACTGTGCCCCCCCCTCCCATTCTCCGTAGCCGACGTGAGTAAAACATTAAAACGTGTTAACCCTCGCAAGGTTGCTGGCCCAGACGGCATCCCTAGCCGCGTCCTCAGAGCATGAGCAGACCAGCTGACTAGTGTGTTTACGGACATATTCAATCACTCCCTATCCCAGTCTGCTGTCCCCACATGCTTCAAGTTGGCCACCATTGTTCCTGTACCCAAGAAAGCTAAGGTAACTGAACTGAATGACTATCGCCCCATTGCACTCACTTCTGTCATCATGAAGTTCTTTGAGAGACTAGTTATCACGTTCTGACCATCATTCTTGTGTGTTTTCCTAGTTTTAGTGTTGGTCATGACGTGAGCTGGGTGGGCATTCTATGTTGTGTGTCTGGTTTGTCTATTTCTATGTTTGGCTTGATATGGTTCTCAATCAGAGGCAGGTGTTAGTCATTGTCTCTGATTGGGAACCATATTTAGGTAGCCTGTTTTGTGTTGGGTTTTGCGGGTGATTGTTCCTGTCTTTGTGTTTGTGGCACCAGATAGGACTGTTTCGGTTTTTCACGTTTCTTGTTTTTGTTTGTTGTATTTTCATCTTTATTAAAGATGTACAAAAATAACCACGCTGCATTTTGGTCCGCCTCTCTTTCACCAGAAGAAAACCGCTACCGTATCACCCACCAACCAAGGACCAAGCGGCGTGGTAAACAGAGGCAGCAGCAACAGCAGCAGCAGGAGAAGCGACAGGTGCAGCAGGAGCAACAGCAGCAGCAGCAGCAGCAGTGGGAGAGGCTGCACTATTTGGAGAAATGGACTTGGGAGGAGATCCTTGACGGGAAAGGACCCTGGGCAGAGCCAGGGGAATATTGCCGCCCCAAAGCCGAGCTGGAGGCAGCGAAAGCAGAGAGGCGGCATTATGAGGAGCTTGCACGGCAGAGCGGCTGGAAGCCTGAGAGGCAGCCCCAAAAATGTATTGGGGGGAGGCACAGGGAGAGTGTGGCAGAATCAGGAGTCAGACCTGAGCCAATTCCCCCTGTTTACCGTAAAGAGCCATGGATGGAATTGGAGCTGTCGGCGAAGCTGAGTGCTGAGTCTGAGAGTGTTGAGGATGTATTGGACAGAGTAGAGAGAAAGCTGTTGGTTTGGCATAGTATGCACGGCATTCGCCCTGAGGAGCGTGTTAGCTGTCCGATGCCACCTGTGTCAATTTCTCGTACTCAGCCTGAAACGTGTGTTGGAGTTCCGGGGGATTTGATGCCGGCTATACCCACCAGGTCTCCAGTACACCTTCACAACCCGGTGTGTCCTGTTCCTTGCACTCACCCGGATGTGCGTGTCCCCAGCCCGGTACCACCAGTGCCGGCTCCCCGCACCAGGCTGTTTCTCCGTCCCATCAATGCAGGTGCTACCGCCTGTCCGGCGCTGCCAGAGCTCCCGCCCCTCAGTCCAGAGGCACCAGAGCTCTTCAGTCCAGCGCTGTCAGAGCTTTCCTCTCCAGCGTTGCAGGAGCTTCCCGTCTGCCCAGCGCCATCAGAGTCGTCAGTCTGCCCAGCGCCGCCTGAGCTACCCGTCTGCCCAGCGTCATCAGAGTCGCCAGTCTGCCCAGCGCCGCCTGGGCCACCCGTCTGCCCAGTGCCACCAGTGCCGCCAGTCTGCCCAGCGCAGCCAGTGCCGCCAGTCTGCAAGGAGCCGCCAGTGCCACCAGTCTGCAGGGAGCCGCCAGTGCCGCCAGTCTGCAAGTAGCCGCCAGGTGCCGCGAGTCAGCCAGGAGCCACCAGTGCCGCCAGTCAGCCAGGAGCCGCCAGTGCCGCCAGTCAGCCAGGTGCCGCCAGTCAGCCAGGAGCCACCAGTGCCGCCAGTCAGCCAGGAGCCATCCGTGCCGCCAGTCAGCCAGGATCCGCCAGAGCCGGTTGTCTGCCAGGATCCGGCAGATCCGCCAGTCAGCCAGGATCTGCCAGAACTGCCAGTCAGCCAGGATCCGCCAGTCTGCCAGGATCCGCCAGTCAGCCAGGATCTTCCAGATCCGCCAGTCAGCCAGGATCCGCCATTCAGCCAGGATCCCCCAGTCAGCCAGGATCTGCCAGAGCTGCCAGTCAGCCAGGATCTGCCGGAACCACCAGTCAGCCAGGACCTGCCAGAGCCATCAACCTGCCTGAGCTTTCTCTCAGTCCTGAGCTTCCCCTCAGTCCTGAGCTTCCCCTCAGTCCCGTGCTTCCCCTCAGTCCCGAGCTTCCCCTCAGTCCCGAGCTACCCCTCAGTCCCGAGCTGCCCCTCAGTCCTGAGCTGCCCCTCAGGCCAGTGGGGCCCGTTGTTAGGGTTCCTAGGCCAAGGTGAGGGTCGCCACTCAAGGGACGCTAAAGAGGTGGACTAAGACAATTATGGAGTGGGGTCCACGTCCAGCGCCAGAGCCGCCACTGCGGACAGATTCCCCCCTAGACCCTCCCCTATAGGTTTAGTTTGTGCGGTTGGAGTCCGCACATTGGGGGGGTACTGTCACGTTCTGACCATCGTTCTTGTGTGTTTTCCTTGTTTTAGTGTTGGTCAGAACATGAGCTGGGTGGGCATTCTATGTTGTGTGTCTGGTCTGTCTATTTCTATGTTTGGCCTGATATGGTTCTCAATCAGAGGCAGGTGTTAGTCATTGTCTCTGATTGGGAACCATATTTAGGTAGCCTGTTTTGTGTTAGGTTTTGTGGGTGATTGTTCCTGTCTTTGTGTTTGTGGCACCAGATAGGACTGTTTCAGTTTTTCACGTTTCTTGTTTTGTAGATTGTTGTATTTTCATCTTTATTAAAGATGTACAAAACTAACCACGCTGCATTTTGGTCCGCCTCTCTTTCACCAGAAGAAAACAGTTACACTAGTCAAGGATCATATCACCTCGACACCGGCCACCCTAGACCCTCTTCAGTTTGCATACCGCCCCAACAGGTCCACAGACAATGAAATTGCCATCACACTGCACACTGCCCTATCCCATCTGGACAAGAGGAATACCTATGTAAGAATGCTGGTCATTGACTACAGCTCAGCATTTAACACCATTGTACCCTCCAAGCTCATCATCAAGCTGGAGGCCCTGGGTCTCAACCCTGCCCTGTGCAATTGGCTACTGGACTTTCTGACGGGTCGCCCCCCAGGTGGCGAAAGTAGGAAACAACATCTCCACTTCACTGACCCTCAACATCCAGAAGGCTAGGTCAGTACAGGTGCATCAAAGCTGGGAACGAGAGACTGAAAAACAGCTTCTATCTCAAGGGCATCAGACTGCTAAACAGCAATCACTAACTCAGAGAGGCTGCTGCCTACATTGAGACCCAATCACTGGCCAGCTTAATAAATGGATCACTAGTCACTTTAAACAATGACACTTTAAATAATGCCACTTTAATAATGTTTACATATCTTACATTACTAATATCATATGTATATCCTGTATTTTATACCATCTATTGCACCTTGCCTGCGCCGCTCATCCATATACTTATATGTACATAATCTCATTCACCACTTTAGATTTGTCTGTATTAGGAAGTTGTTGGGAAATTGTTAGATTACTTGTTAGATATTACTGCACTGTCGGAACTAGAATCACAAGCATTAACATCTGCATGTGACCAATAACATTTGATTTGATTTAGTCATCAGGAAAACTATGGGCGTTTTCACATATGGTTCGGTTTTCTCGAGCGTTTGTTTAAACTCAACTAAATATATATATTTTTTGCATTCACAAGACCTGAAAATAACAGTTTCAGGAAGCGATTTAAGAGACGCACATGACGTCAGCAAGCTAGCTCGTGTATAACGGGCAAAAATATCCATGCAACTCACGCTGCCCATCACAATACCTGGTACTCTGGTCCATTTAACTCACGCTGCCCATCGCAATACCTGGTACTCTGGTCCATTTAACTCACGCTGCCCATCACAATACCTGGTACTCTGGTCCATTTAACTCACGCTGCCCATCACAATACCTGGTACTCTGGTCCATTTAACTCACGCTGCCCATCGCAATACCTGGTACTCTGGTCCATTTAACTCACGCTGCCCATCACAATACCTGGTACTCTGGTCCATTTAACTCACGCTGCCCATCACAATATCTGGTACTCTGGTCCATTTAACTCACGCTGCCCATCACAATACCTGGTACTCTGGTCCATTTAACTCATGCTGCCCATCACAATACCTGGTACTCTGGTCCATTTAACTCACGCTGCCCATCACAATACCTGGTACTCTGGTCCATGCAACTCACGCTGCCACGTCACAATACCTAGTACTCTGCCCATTTAACTCATGCTGCCCATCACAATACCTGGTACTCTGGTCCATTTAACTCACGCTGCCCATCACAATACCTGGTACTCTGGTCCATGCAACTCACGCTGCCACGTCATAATTCCCGCTACGCACACAGGTCCAGGAATAGTTTCAGTCAGAGTTTATTTGCATTTCACACATGCTTTTTAGCGTGAATCGGGCTACCAAACTCTCTATGATCTGGATCATACAGGGGATATGTGAAAGAGCCCTATGTGTGTCTCTCTCTCTCCCCTGTCTCCTTCTTGCTCTCTCTATCTCTCTCTCGCCCTCTCTTTCTCTCTCCCCTCCCACCTCCCATCCCCTTTGTCTGTCCTAAAAGAGCTGATATAATCTACAACCACTATTGTAAATGATCTCTGGTAGTCCGAACCATTAGCATCAGAGAGAAGCGTCCCTGCTTTGGGGACTCCGATGGTTGATGGATATTATATTAGGAGATTGTTAGCTCCTGGTCCGGTTTGATGTAATTCACTCACATCTTTACCGGTTCAACTGGTGGTAGTATGATGTCATGGCTGTGGAGGTATGCCATGACCATGGTTTTACTGTATGCCAGTTAACATCAGCGCGTCTTGATGATGAGTAAAATTGTTTGAATGTGTAAGATGCAACACTTTATAAGGATCAACCAAAAGGATAGGTGCAACCTAACAACTACTAGGTGTTACTGACAGCAGTTGATTCCCAATACATTTTTTTAGCATTTCGTTCGCTTTCGGTCCCGCGACTATAAAATGTGTTTTTCTTCAAAGCAAGTCTCGATGATTAAGAAGTGACTGAATGCTCTTGGATGGAAACTAACGAGACAAACATTTCAATGTAATCCTTTTGCAGTATGTAAGCCTGCTATTGTTCTTTTTCCCATGCTCAAATAAAATGTAAATGATTTTCCCTGCTGTAAAAACCAACTGAATCACTTTGCATTGCATAGTGCTGGGTTGACCATTCATGTACTGTAGGACTCTTAAACTCAATTACTATTCAATTACGCTTCAACAATCAGGTATTTTTGTTTGATCTTTTAAAGTCCTTACAATCTTGCTAACACCATCAATTGCATTAATCTCAGAGTGATCCCATCTCGCCTTCCAGTGATCCCACAACCCATGTGATCATATACATAGGTCAAGTATTATTGCTTAACCTCTGATCAGCCTTTATTAACTGGTGATCACATGCCATGTGATCCTCACAGCAGTTTGTTTATTGGGTGCTCAAGGTCATTGAATGACATGTTGACTGTTCGTGTGGTTGTAAGGTTGTAAAGAAAGAGTCTTCCCCATCACTGTGGGCTTGATGTATTTTTACCCATGTGGCAGCAAAATGACAAAGCACAGCTCTGTGCAATGCTGTAAAATAAACATATATCATTTGTTTAGCATGTTGCCTTGAGTTGGAAAATTGGACATGCACCAGCAATAAGCCAGTGAAGGCTTACCACTGCATTAGCTAGATGTCTATTTTGCATGCATTATCTCTCTTTGTAGCACTCTCTCTATTCCTCTCTCTATACTTCTCTCTCTCTGTCCCTCTCTCTGTCTCTAACTCTTGCTTATACTTATAGGGCTAGTTCTACACCACAGTGCCACGTTTTCACCAGTTTCAACACTGTATCGCTGTAGAATGCTGAGGTAGCCATGCTGGTGAGGTGTGCCTTGAACTCGAAATAAATCACTGACAGTGTCACCAGCAAAGCACCTCCACGCCATCACACCTCCTCCTCCATGCTTCTCGATGGGAACCACACAGGCAGAGATCATCTGTTCACCTACTCTCCTTCTCACAAAGGCACGGCGGATGGAACCAAAATCTCTCAATTGGACCGGTCTGATGTCGATTGCTCATGTTTCTTGGCCCAAGGAAGTCTCCTCTTATTTGTCCTTTAGTTGTGGTTTCTTTGCAGCAATACGACCATGAAGGCCAGATTCACGTAGTCTCCTCTGAACAGTTGATGTTGAGATGTGTCTGTTACTTCAACTCTGTGAAGGCTGCAATTTGAGGTGCAGTTAACTCTAATGAACTTATCCTCTGCAGCAGAGGTAGCTCTGGGTGTTCCATTCCTGTGGCGGTCCTCATGAGAGCCAGTTTCATCATAGCGCTTTGATGGTTTTTGCGAAGGCACTTGAAGAAACTTTCCAATATCTTGACATTTTCCGGATTGACTGACCTTCAAGTCTTAAAGTAATGATGTACTGTTTCTTTCACTTTGCTCATTTGAGCTGTTCTTGCCATATTATGGACTTGGTCTTTTACCAAATAGGGCTATCTTGTGTATACCACTGTATACTACCTTGTCCCAACACAACTGATGGGCACAAATGCATTAAAAAGGAAAGAAAGTCCACAAATCAACTTTTAACAAGGCATACCTGTTAATTGAAATGCATTTCAGGTGACGACCTTATGAAGCTGAGAAAATGCCAAGAGTATGCAAAGCTGTCATCAAGGCAAACAGTGGCTACTTTGAAGAATCTCAAATATTTTAGGTTACTACAAATGTTTGGTTACTACATGATTCCATGTGTTATTTCAACTTTTAACGTATTCAATATTATTCTACAATGTAGAAAATAGTAAAAATAAAGAAAAATCCTAGAATGAGTAGGTTTGTCCAAACTTTTGACTGGCTGTTCACAAGTCATGGACGACGTTCATGATGCTCACCCGGGTGCCTCCAGGATGAAAAGTTGAGCCAGATCTTATACAGTTGAAGTTGGAAGTTTACATACACCTTAGCCAAATACATTTAAACTCAGTTTTTCACAATTAGTACAATATACAATACAACATTTAACCCTAGTAAAAATGTGAATTGTCAAGAATGTGAAATATTTGTAGAGAGAATGATTTATTTCAGCTTTTATTTCTTTCATCACATTCCCAGTTGGTCAGAAGTTTACATACACTCAATTAGTATTTGGTAGCATTGCCTTTAAATTGTTTAACTTGGGTCAAACATTTTGGGGGGAGCCTTCCACAAGCTTCCCACAATAAGTTGGGTGAATTTTGGCCCATTCCTCCTGACAGAGCTGGTGTAACTGAGTCTGGTGTGTAGGCCTTCTTGCTCACACAATTTTTCAGTTCTGCCCACATATTTTCTATGGGATTGAGGTCAGGGCAATATCTTGCCTTTGTTGTCCTTAAGCCATTTTGCCATTGGAAGTATGCTTGGGGTCATTGTCCATTTGGAAGACCCATTTGCGACCAAGCTTTAACTTCCTGACTGATGTTTTGAGATGTTGCTTCAATATATCCACATATTTTTCCTCCCTCATGATGCCATCTATTTTGTGAAGTGCCCCAGTTCCTCCTGCAGCAAAGCACCCCCACAACATGATGCTGGCACCCCCGTGCTTCACAGTTGGGATGGTGTTCTTTGGCTTGCAAGCATCCCCCTTTTTCCTCCAAACACAACAATGGTCATTATTGCCCAACAGTCTATTTCATCAGACCAGAGGACATTTCTCCAAAAAGTACAATCTTTGTCCCCATGTACAGTTGCAAACCATAGTCTTGCTTCTTTATGGCGGTTTTAGAGCAGTGGCTTCTTCCTTGCTGAGCGGCCTTTCAGGTTATGTCGATATAGGACTCATTTTACTGTAGATATAGATACTTTTGTACCTTGTTTCCTCCAGCATCTTCACAAGGTCCTTTGCTGTTGTTCTGGATTCATTTGCACTTTTCGCACCAGAGTACGTTCATCTCGAGGAGACAGAACGTGTCTCATTCCTTCCTGAGCGGTGTGATGTCTGCATTGTCCCATGGTGTTTATACTTGGCGTTTGGAAATTGCTCCCAAGGATGAACCAGACTTGTGGAGGTCTACAATTTTGTTTCTGAAGTCTTGGCTGATTTCTTTTGATTGCCCCATGATGTCAAGGAAAGAGGCACTGAGTTTGAAGGTAGGCCTTGAAATACATCCACAGATACACCTCCAATTGACTCAAATTATGTCAATTAGCCTATTAGAAGCTTCTAATGCATTGACATATTTTTTTTTCTTGAATTTTCCAAGCTGTTTAAAGGCACCTTCAACTTAGTGTATGTAAACTTCTCGAATTCAACTGTATCTGGTGGCCTAACATGGATCAATACTTAGAAAACAAAATACAATTCTGTTTTGAGTGCCTATTCGAAGAAGATGGCTCCGTCCAACCCACTACAACCGTGGGAGTGGCCTGACCGCCCATGGCCCAGGTTGCACATAGACTTTGCAGGCCCACATGTTCCTTGTCATGGTGGACGCTGGAGACTCCCATTATGAGCAACATCACAGCTACAACAACCATTGACAAGCTGAGCCAGGTGACTCTCTAGTTCAGGCAATGCGACAACCTTCACCTTTGACTTGTCCCAAGAATTCATGCGGAGAAACAGGATTCGCCATGGCCGCAGAGCTCTGTTTCACCCTTCCTCGAACGGCTTAGCGGAGCGGGCTGTGCAGACACTGAAAGACGGGCTCAAAAGGATGAATGACATGGCATTACACCACAAACAACAACAGGACAGACTCCAGCTGAGATGCTGATGGGCAGAAAGCCAAAAGCTCAACTGGACCTACTGCATCTGGACATCAAAGCACAAGTGGAACGAAAGCAGGAGAAACAAAAAGAGAGAAATGACCATCACGCAATGGAGAGACAGTTAAAACCACATGACATTGTCTACATCCGCAACATCACACGTAGCCAACGCTGGTTCCTAGGTATCATTCTGAGTCAGACTGGTCCACTTTCATTTGACTGATGGTCGAGTCATGGCAGACACCAGGACCACAAAGTAAATACCAAGTTTTCAGACAAAACACATGTGGGTGAGAGTGCACAAGTTGAAACACCACAGGGAACAGTGTCTGAGGAACAGTGATATTCAGTAGCTCCAGGATAGGGTGATGGACTGTCTCTTACAAACACCCGACCCACCCCTGTGCCTTTAGACCCAGCTCCACTGAGACACGCCTCAACTGTGTCTAGAGGGACACCAGGATTACGGCGCAGTTCACAGCGTAATCACAAGGCTCCTGACAGACTGACTCTATCGTTGAGAGTAGGAGACTCATTGGGTTTATTTTTGAACAGCAGACTTAGTTAAAAGAATAAGGTCTTTATTTTTATTTCACCTTTATTTAACCAGGTAGGCTAGTTGAGAACAAGTTCTCATTTACAACTGCGACCTGGCCAAGATAAAGCATAGCAGTGTGAACAGACAGCAACACAGAGTTACACATGGAGTAAACAATTAACAAGTCAATAACACAGTAGAAAGAAAAGAAAGAAAATAGTCTATATACATTGTGTGCAAAAGGCATGAGGAGGTAGGCAAATAATTACAATAGAGCAGATTAACACTGGAGTGATAAATGATAAGATGGTCATGTGCAGGTAGAGATACTGGTTTGCAAAAGAGCAGAAAAGTAAATAAATAAAAACAGTATGGGGATGAGGTAGGTAAATTGGGTGGGCTATTTACCGATGGACTATGTACAGCTGCAGCGATCGGTTAGCTGCTCAGATAGCAGATGTTTAAAGTTGGTGAGGGAGATAAAAGTCTCCAACTTCAGCGATTCTTTGTTTGTTTGTATACAGCTACAGTAACATTAGCACAAGTTCTAAAGTTTTGCGAGGAAAAGAAGAGGAAACACTGTTGTTGTTTACTTATATACATGGCTTTTCCTCACAGGGGGATTGAAATTAAGGGGGGAGAAGTGTTATAGTGGACACTATATAAATAATTCCTACTGAATAAGTTGTGTACTTAACTGCAGTATAGTACTATTACAGTAACGATGTACGCTAGAGTCGGGAAGCAAGTTCAGGGAGTGAATACATTTTTTAAATAAATGAACAAAACAAGAAACACGAACAACTCACCGACTTGAAACAAGAACAATGATGACTGGGGAAGAAACCAAAGGGAGTGACATATAGAGGGCAGGTAATCAAGGAGATGATGGAGTCAAGTTACGACATTTATCTTCAAGTTGCAAAGTCTGGGCACTAGAAAGAGGCCTGAGTTCCCAACTTGGAATTCTGAGTTGGATGACTGTTAAAAAAAGACAATCTTCAGTCAGAGATTTTTTTCCCTCATTTGTCTTGAACCCATTGGAGTCAGAGATTTCCCAGTTCCCGAGGTCCCAGTTGCTTTGAACACTGCATGATACTGTCACTAGCAATACAACTAGGACTGGTCATTTGCTAGCAACACACACAGCAACATACTTGCTAGATACAAAACAGAACAGCAAATTAAGTGGTAATTTTCCCACAATTTACATTTACTACATTAAATATCTTCAGCGGTCACATTACATCAATATATGAAGATGGCACAGTGACAGTGATAACTCCAATCACAAGGTGAGGCAACACCACTTAGATTATACACCAGTCTGCTCTTCGGTTAGTTAGCACGTTAACTCGCTCACACACATTTCCAACACCCTGTCATGATTTATCCTATCAGCTCTGAACCAGGCACGGCACAATGTTTCATAACAACCAACGTCTGGGCACACACGGCTGACAGTGGGGAACAAAGAAGAGATAGATATAGGGGTTGGGGACACAATATGACGTCACACCGCCAGATAGGCCAACTGCAAACAGACTTACAAGTCACTGAGACCTGATAATGTCAGCCAGTGATTGGAAAGTGTTTGCTTTCAAATGAAACCGCTTTTTGCGCCTCAAATATCTCCTGTGGCACCTCCCTGTCGACAAAATGATTAGATGTAGTTGTCGGGAATCAGAGAGCTGTGGAATGTCAAAGATTGTTGGGTGTCTTCTGTGGAGTTAGATTGAATAACGGTATTGTGTTTCCATCATCAAAACAGTTCATGTGTTGGGCATGTTAAGAAGCCAAAATCAAATTACAATTTTTGTTTTAAATAGATGATAAAGCTATTGAACTTGTGTTAGCACTTTATAATGGTCAGTTAGCACTAAACCCAATGCCGCAAACAGAGAAACAATGCAGCAAAAAGAGAAACATTGCAGCTAACAGAGAAACAATACCGCTAACAGAGAAACAATGCAGCTAACAGAGAAACAATGCCGCTAACAGAGAAACAATGCAGCTAACAGAGAAACAATGCCACTAACAGAGAAACAATACTGCTAACAGAGAAACAATGCCGCTAACAGAGAAACAATGCAGCTAACAGAGAAACAATGCAGCTAACAGAGAAGCAATGCCTCTAACAGAGAAACAATACCGCTAACAGAGAAACAATGCTGCTAACAGAGAAACAATGCCGCTAACAGAGAAACAATGCAGCTAACAGAGAAACAATGCAGCTAACAGAGAAACAGTGCAGCTAACAGAGAAACAATGCAGCTAACAGAGAAACAATGCAGCTAACAGAGAAACAAAGCCACTAATAGAGAAACAATGCAGCTAACAGAAAAACAATGCCGCTAACAGAGAAACAATGCAGCTAACAGAGAAACAATGCCACTAATAGAGAAACAATGCAGCTAACAGAGAAACAATGCCACTAACAGAGAAACAATGCAGCTAACAGAGAAACAATACTGCTAACAGAGAAACAATGCAGCTAACAGAGAAACAATGCAGCTAACAGAGAAACAATACTGCTAACAGAGACACAATGTAGCTAACAGAGAAACAATGCAGCTAACAGAGTAACAATACTGCTAACAGAGAAACAATACTGCTAACAGAGAAACAATGCAGCTAACAGAGACACAATGCAGCTAACAGAGAAACAATGCAGCTAATAGAGAAACAATGCAGCTAACAGAGAAACAATGCCACTAACAGAATGTCATGTAAAGAATGATGTCAAAAAAGAAGCAGCTGACATACAGAATCAAACCAAAATTCCCCAATCAACTCAAATGTACAGGCTCAGCATCTGAATCACAAATTGAAATCCCAAATCAAGCCACTGTTTTAGTTGAAAAATAATTTGCCGGCAACCCTAACCTAGTAGCGCTAGCTACTACTGGAGTATTGCAGCCTAAGCAATAATGTCGTTGTCCTCCAATGAAAGTAAGGGTCCAACTCAATCAGACCTGCTTTCGCCAACATCCGCATAGCTGATGTTTTGACGGTGTCGGCAGAACTGTGTTAAGAGCTGTCAAATCCACAAGCAGCTCCTGGTATTATACATAAAGCGGCCATTTCCATTTGCTGGACGGTCACATTAAGATAAATCCCATGCAGCCTTGCCTTCTAGCCTTCTATATAGCCTACACTTTCTCGTTTTGAGCTTCTAATGTGAGTAGGACGGGTGTGGCTTCATGGCAATGATCAAGAGCTGCTGCTCACCAATTTGACACTTCCGACACCACCAAAACATCAGCTATGCGGGTGTCGGCTATTGCCGGTTAATTCTTGATCTGACTGAATGTAGGCCTAAATGTTAAATTGCAAAATCCAGCAAGAAATCCCAAATAAACCAAACTTCTTATTGGATATGTAGTAAAAACCATAGAAATCACAGAAATAGATGAATTACACTTCAGAAATATTAATTAAGAAGTGCTAAAATACAATATGTGCTATATAAATACATTTGAATGATGCGAACACTTTACTTGGATAGTCCCCAAGTAGATGGTTTGTAGACGATCAGTAGTTGTTTATTAACTATCAACAACATTTCAGCTAATTATCCACTAATGCAACCCCTAGCCCAACACTAAACTAACCCTTAATTCTAATGAATTATTTTTACTTTTTTTAACCCTTAAAACTTGAGGATAGGGGGCAGTATTTTCACTTTGGATGATTTGCGTGCCCATAGTGAACTGCATCCTACTCTGTCCTAGATTGCTGATATATGCATATTAATATTACCATTTGATAGAAAACACTCTGAAGTTTCTAAAACTGTTTGAATTATGTCTGTGAGTATAACAGAACGCATAGGGCAGGCAATCTTCCAAACAAGAAGTGAAATTCTGAATGTGGGTCAACTTTGACGTCATTGCCCCCTCCTTTCCCAACAAGATATGGATCTGGTAGCACTTCCTACGCCTTCTACAAGATGTCCTCATTCAGTAGAAAGTGGAATGGAGCATTTGCTGTGAACTTTGACCGAATGGGAGGGGAAATAGTCAGCGTCCCGACCGAATGCCATTTTCCTGTGGGGCATTTCTCTGTGGGTGCCACCGCTGTTCCATTTGGCTGCAGCTGAAAACAAATGATCCGGTTGGAACGTTATTGGATATATATGAAAACAACATCCTGAAGATTGATTCTCTACTTAGTTTGACCAGTTTATTCAACCTGGAATATATCTTTTTGAAGTTTTCGTGCGAGTTGACCTGGACCAGCAGTCAGTTTTTGTGCACGTGAGCTGAAAGTGATAGCAAATGCAGCTACTTGGACACTAGTATTGGACATTATGGAACAAAACAACGATTTATTGTGGAACTAGGACTCCTTGCACTACATTCTGATGAAAGATCATCAAAGGTAAGGGAATATTTATGATGTAATTTTGTATTTCTGTTGACTCCAACATTATCTGCCGAAATTGTTGCCACCCCTATTACTAGCCTGTTCAACCTCTCTTTCGTGTTGTCTGAGATTCCCAAAGATTGGAAAGCAGCTGCGGTCATCCCCCTCTTCAAAGGGGGGGACACTCTTGACCCAAACTGCTTGACCTATATCTATCCTACCATGCCTTTCTAAGGTCTTCGAAAGCCAAGTCAACAAACAGATTACCGACCATTTTGAATCTCACCATACCTTCTCTGCTATGCAATCTGGTTTCAGAGCTGGTCATGGGTGCACCTCAGCCACGCTCAAGGTCCTAAACGATATCTTAACCGCCATCGATAAGAAACATTACTGTGCAGCCGTGTTCATTGATCTGGCCAAGGCTTTCGACTCTGTCAATCACCACATCCTCATCGGCAGACTCGACAGTCTTGGTTTCTCAAATGATTGCCTCGCCTGGTTCACCAACTACTTCTCTGATAGAGTTCAGTGTGTCAAATCGGAGGGTCTGCTGTCTGGACCTCTGGCAGTCTCTATGGGGGTGCCACGGGATTCAATTCTTGGACCGACTCTCTTCTCTGTATACATCAATGAGGTCGCTCTTGCTGTTGGTGAGTCTCTGATCCACCTCTACGCAGACGACACCATTCTGTATACTTCTGGCCCTTCTTTGGGAACTGTGTTAATTAACAAACCTCCAGGCAAGCTTCAATGCCATACAACTCTCCTTCCGTGGCCTCCAATTGCTCTTAAATACAAGTAAATCTAAATGCATGCTCTTCAACCGATCGCTACCCGCACCTGCCCGCCTGTCCAACATCACTACTCTGGACGGCTCTGACTTAGAATGCGTGGACAACTACAAATACTTAGGTGTCTGGTTAGACTGTAAACTCTCCCTCCAGACCCATATCAAACATCTCCAATCCAAAGTTAAATCTAGAATTGGCTTCCTATTTCGCAACAAAGCATCCTTCACTCATGCTGCCAAACATACCCTGGTAAAACTGACCATTCTACCAATCCTCGACTTTGGCGATGTCATTTACAAAATAGCCTCCAATACCCTACTCAACAAATTGGATGCAGTCTATCACAGTGCAATCCGCTTTGTCACCAAAGCCCCATATACTACCCACCATTGTGACCTGTACGCTCTCGTTGGCTGGCCCTCGCTTCATACTCGTTGCCAAACCCACTGGCTCCATGTCATCTACAAGACCCTGCTAGGTAAAGTCCCCCCTTATCTCAGCTCGCTGGTCACCATAGCATCTCCCACCTGTAGCACACTCTCCAGCAGGTATATCTCTCTAGTCACCCCCAAAACCAATTATTTCTTTGGCTGCCTCTCCTTCCAGTTCTCTGCTGCCAATAATGACTGGAACGAACTACAAAAATCTCTGAAACTGGAAACAGTTATCTCCCTCACAAGCTTTAAGCACCAACTGTGTAACGGTCTTCATGCGGTGAAAGAGAGTCGGACCAAAATGCAGCGTGTAGATTGCGATCCATTTTTAATGAACAAACGTAAACACGAATCAAATACAAATAATATGGCTGCCTAAATATGGTTCCCAATCAGAGACAACGATAATCACCTGACTCTGATTGAGAACCGCCTCAGGCAGCCATAGACAAACGCTAGACATCCCACAAAACCCCAAGACAAAAACACACCACATTAACCCATGTCACACCCTGGCCTGACCGAATAAATGAAGAATAAACATAATATATTTCGACCAGGGCGTGACAAACTGTCAGAGCAGCTCACAGATTACTGCACCTGTACATAGCCCACCTATATTTTAGCCCAAACAACTACCTCTTTCCCTACTGTATTTAATTTTATTTATTTATTTTGCTCCTTTGCACCCCATTATTTTTATTTCTACTTTGCACATTCTTCCATTGCAAATCTACCATTCCAGTGTTTTACTTGCTATATTGTATTTACTTTGCCACCATGGCCTTTTTTTGCCTTTACCTCCCTTATCTCACCTCATTTGCTCACTACTTATATAGACTTGTTGATACTATATTATTGACTGCATGTTTGTTTTACTCCATGTGTAACTCTGTGTCGTTGTATGTGTCGAACTGCTTTGCTTTATCTTGGCCAGGTCACAATTGTAAATGAGAACTTGTTCTCAACTTGCCTACCTGGTTAAATAAAGGTGAAATAAAGCGCTGAGCGCTGTCTCAGATAATTGCATGGTAGGCTTTTTCCGTAACGTTTAAAAAAAATCTGACACAGCGGTTGCATTAAGAACCAGTGTATCTTTAATTATATGTAGAACATGTATCTTTAGTCAAAGTTTATGATGAGTATTTCTGCTATATCCTCCGGATATTTTGGAGGCAGTTCTGAACATGGCGTCAATGTAAACCAAGATTTGTGGATATAAATATACATATTATCGAACAAAACATAAATGTATTGTGTAACATGTCATATGAGTGTCATCTGATGAAGATTTTCAAAATGTTAGTGATTCATTTTTATCTCTAATCCTGCTTTTGTGACTCTATCTTTGGATGGAAAAAATGGCTGCGATTTCCCTTTGATTTGGTGGTGTTCTAACATAAATATATGTTGTGTTTCGATGTAAAACATTAAAAAAATCGGATATGATGGGTCGATGAACAAGATGTTTATCTTTCATTTGAGGTATTGGACTTGTTAATTTGTGAAAGTTAAAAAATTCTAAAGAATATTTTTGAATTCCCTGCACCACCTTTTCAGCTGAATGTGGGGGTGGAGTTCCCCTCGGGGAACTACTTGCCATAACAGGTTTTAATTTAACCTAACCCCCTTTTTCTACCAAATTTCGTGATAGCCAATTGTGATCCAATTACGATTTTGTCTCATCGTTGAAACTCCCAAACGGGCTCGGGAGAGACAAAGGTCGAGTCATGCGTCCCCTGAAACATGACCCGCCCTTCTTAACATCAGCCCGCTTAACCCGGATGCCAGCTGCACCATTGTGTCGGAGGAAACGAAGTCAGCCTGCAGGCGCCACAAGGAGTCGCTACAGCGTGATGAGCCAAATAAAGCCCCCCCTGGCCAAAGCCTCCCCTAACCGGGACAACGCTGGACCAATTGTGCGCCACCCTACGGGACTGCCAGTCACGGCCAGTTGGGACACGGTCTGTGATCGAACCAGGGTCTGTAGTGACGCCTCAAGCACTGCGATTTAGTGCCTTAGACCACTGCGCCACTCATGAGGCCCCTAACCCCTATTCTAAACCTAACCAGCTTATCAACAGATACTTTGTTGATAGTATGACCATCTATAGATCATCTATACTTGACTATCCAAATAAAGTGTGACCGAATGTTACATTTTTTACAGGCTAAAGCCCTATTCGCGGAGAACTAGTATTACTATAGAGGGTCGGTCATGTGCTAATTACCCCAGGTTGTCCGTTTTATCGTTTTAACTTAAGCCCTATTCGCACTGGACTAGTCGTACTATAGAACGTCGTTAAGCAATTACACCATAGCATGTCCATTTTTCCCATGGACACTTCAAATGGGATTAGCTTTACCAAACTGCCCCTGTACAAAAAAAAAATCCTCATTCAAAACTAACTGTTATGATGGAAGCCAGTGTAGGCTCTTCTCGGTGTGATATTTCACGTCTAGGGATAGCCTAATATTGGCCTAATGGCCTTCAATTTGGGGAGAAAGTCCAAATATTAACGTTTTCACGCTACACGTTCCCCAAGGGCACCCCCCCGCTAAACTCAAAAGGTGGCGCACAGAATGCAAAAATATTCTTAGAAATATTTAACCTCCACACAAGTCCAATAGCTCAAATGAAAGATAAACACCTTGTTCATCTACCCAGCGAGTCAGATTTCTAAAATGTTTTATGGCGAAAACATAGCACATATGTATGTCAAACCACCACAAAGACACAGACGATATGTAGCCATTTTGTCGAACAAAAGATGCAATCACAAACGCAGGATTAAAAGAAAAATAATTCACTAACCTTTTGAAAATCTTCATCAGATGACAGTAATAGGACATGTTACACAGTACATTTATGTTTTTTTCAATAATATGCCATTTATATCCATGAATCTCCGTTTACATTGACGCCATGTTCAGAAAATCCTCAAAAATGTCTGGAGAAATTATAGATAGCTCCCCCAGATAACGCCAGATAACAGCAATACACATCATAAACTGACTAAATATACATGTTCTACATATAGTTAGAAAGATACACTGCTTCTTAATGCAATCGCTTTGTCACATTTCTTTTTAACGTTACAGAATTCGTTCACTATTCAATAATCTGAGGCGGCGCTCAGACGTAAGCAATATTTCTCCGCTATGTTGGAGTCAACAGAAACACAAAATTACAACATAAATATTCCCTTACCTTTGATGGTCTTCGATCAGAATGTAGTGGAAGGAGTCATACTTACCCAATACATCGTTTTGTTTCAAGTCGTGTGTCTTTGTATTAGCATATGCTACTAGTTTCAGCTGAAATGCATCCGAAATGACTTCTGGTCCCGAACAGTTGCGCATCAAAACTTCAAAATTACATATTATATGTCGACTAAACTGGTCAAACTAAGTGCAGAATCAAGCTTTAGGATGTTATAAACGTACAAAACAATTCTCAATTCAACCGGACAATCATACTTCTTCTCAGGCAAGCTGGAACAAAGGAAGCTCTGTGCCCAAAGCGCGCCCGAACGAGCATGTATTTTCTCGCGACACCCACTATTTTGCTTGCCAAAGGGTCAAAGCTCGCGGGATTTCCGCAATTAAACGCTCTACTGATAGAGGACATCTCGCGGAAGACATAGAAAGTGTTCCCAGATCCATAGCTGGTTGGGAAGGGTGGGGGCGATGACGTCAAAGTTGCCAAAACGTTCTGGATGCCAAAACTAGTTTGGGAGATTGCCTGCCCTGTGAGTTCTGCTATACTTACAGACATAATTCAAACGGTTTTAGAAGCTTAAGAGTGTTTTCTATCCAATAATTATTTTTATATGCATATATTAGCAATTTTGGACAGATTTCTTTTTCAGTTTACTATGGGCACGCAATTCATCCAAAGGGGGCAGTATTGTCCCGAGCCTTAACAGGTTTTAAAGCATATCAATAACAACCATGAACTGCAACATATTCAAACATTTAATTACCTGACGTTTTTGGCAATGTATTGTTGGATCCTGTATTTTACATTATAGCCATTAGATATATATGATTAAATATTATCTGATGGTGGTTGTGTGAGGTGTCTGCATTTGTGCACTGGAGTGACGAGGTTTAACTGAGATGGAAAAATACTGAACAACACAATAGCAGGAACTGAGCAACTGTTCTAACTAGGCTGCGATACCAGAAGAGTAAGGATCTATACATCGACGGAGGAAGAGCTCCAAGAAGCGCCAAGAGGCGGGGACCCGCCTGAGAGCCTGCAATAGGCTGGGCAAGTTTAAACCACGCCCAGCCTCTACTGTGATAGGCCAACAGACGGGTTGGAACTATGTCTATAACAGTATAAAGAACACTGTTTACATACATAGAGTTCTCTGTTCTGCCCTGCGTGGTATTACAGAGAGCCCGTATATACGAAAGTTGCATTTGCCATTTATTACTTAGCTAATGAAAAATACATAGTATAAAATCGGTGACTCATTGTTATATTTATCCTGATACCAGATTTGAATTTACGCAACCCTAACAGTATCAATTCATTGGCACAATATCCTCCACTTCATTTTGTAAAAGAAAAGTACGGCATTAGGAAAGTTGATATGTGACAAAACAGTTAATTCATCTGTTGTCTACGTGCATAGCACTTTGTTTTAAGCATCAATTTGTTTCCGATGTTCTTACCCAAACTGGGTGCAGTGCAGCACCCGTTGAACTCTGTAATATCCCTCAAAACACATGGATGACGATTCACACAGGATAAGTATTCTCAGAGGACCTGGGAGTTTGACAAAAAGCTGTAGGGTTTTAGGGCTGGGATAATAACTTTCCGGCCAAGTAAAAATGACAGACATGGCAGATTTGGGCGGGACTTAACCTTGTGCTGACATGAAATTGTTTAAAGCAAATCCTACCCTTGTGATCTAGGTGGTGAAATGTCTGGAAGCATTAGTTTAAACTTCTAACACCAAGTTCAATCCCAGATACTATTCTCCCAGAAGATCTGAGTGGCACTTGGAGGTGCTACTGTATAATGAAGATGGTTTGCCTAAGACTATCACGACAATGTCATTGTCTAATAAAGAAAATAGTTGGGCTATAAGAAATACTTTTTATTCAATGGGGCTATGCAAAGCAGAGATGACAATATTTTTTATTTCACCCGTACAACAATATAGCCTATTATTAAAGTACAGTATGTTTACAATATCATAAACAATAGTCTTTTACACTTTTCAAATTACATGTTATATATTCATATGGTTTTGTCAGGACGCCAAGGAGCTCTCTACTCAAATGGCACAACAGAATCCTTCCGATAGTCCAAAGCACAGCATATGACACCCATCACATATAACTGAAGGATGTCTCCTTTCATATCTGGAAAAGGACGAAGTAGAAGTAGAATCTGATGCTGCTGCAGCATTGCTCATCTTCACAGTGGGAATCCAGTCGACATGTGTCTTGATAGAGGTGAGCTGGCGGACCTACAGTAGCACATAAACAAATGAAATACACTCCTGAAGTTACAATATCACTTCTTCAGGTCACTAAACCCATCAGGGGACTTACGTGTCTGGTTGTGTTTAATTCATTCAGGTGTTTTTGTGTCCTAAAGATTACATCTATTGTCGGGTTGGAACAGACCAATAGTCAACACAGCAGGTTGTCCTATCCCATTGAAGCCTTTGTTCTATGTCCATACATTTTCCCTCCTTATGAATAAAGTTCCCAACAAATTATCATTGGGTTATTGAATATATGATAACCACTGGCGTTTTTTGGACAATAATGTCCTCCAGGTTATATGAACGTCATATTGTACAAGTTGCGTCTTCCCGTTTTATGACCATGGGATCCAGCTTTTGTCAAATAAATGTCATATTTGATATTTCGTAGCAGATTAGGAGCCTTTACGCAGCAGGTTAAGGAAAATTAGGTTAAGGTAAGGAAAAGGGTTAGCTGAAATGTATTTGACAAAAGCATGATCCTCTTTAGCCAGGAACCCTCTTCAGCCTAGATTACATGGTTGCATTCAAGACAAGGTTGTTTTTATTGAACTGTTTCTCAGTGTCAGTAGAGCCTCGGCGACCAAAGTATTAAAAATGATTCCGCTAATGTCTCCAGTCATATAAAGCGTAGTAGAATTGCATAAAATGTTTATCAAAGGGCACATTGTTCCTGTGCCATGGCAGAAAAACGTCTCTTATATAGCCTATACGCCTATGACGCTACGCGCCTATTAATAGCTTAAATTATCACTATTCATTGTTCTCACCATATTAGGAATGGTTGGCTTACATTAGTCTGCAAATGCGATGATAGAGGCATGCAATCCTTTGTTATAAAGGTGCCTTTTTCCGGTGAAAAGATTGCTTCCCCAAAACTTGAAACTCATGCGACTACAAGCTATCTAGGGAGCTAATTTACATTAATTTAGACAGCATTGTTGTTAACTCCTGGTTAGCTTAAAACTTCTTAAGGCTGCAATCCCGTTAACAATCCCGTTAATGACAACAACCAGTGAAAGTGCAAGGCGCCAAATTCAAAACAACAGAAATCTCATCAAAATTCCTCAAACATACATGTATATTATACAATTTCAAAGGTAATCTTGTTGTTAACCTCACCACAGTGTCGGATTTCAAATATGCTTTACAGCGAAAGCACCACAAACGATTATGTTAGGTCACCACCAGCCAAAGATGGCGCATTACAATCATTAGTTCCAAAAACATCCAGTGATTTTGCACAGCCACATCGATTCAACAGAAATACTCATCATAAATGTAGATGATAATACAAGTTATACCCATGGAATTATAGATATACCTCTCCTTAAATCAGTTTTATCTCATTTCTATCAGCACGTTATATGTGCGACCACCTTCACTCCACACACATAGAGATGCATACAAAGCTCGCCCTCTCCCTCCATTTGGCAAATCTGACCGTAATTATATCCTCCTGATTCCTGCTTACAAGCAAAAAATCAAGCAGGAAACACCAGTTACTCGGTCTATAAAAAAAGTGATCAGATGAAGCAGATGCTAAACTACAGGTTTGTTTTGCTAGCACAGACTGGAATGTGTTGGCATTGAGGAGTACACCACATCAGTCACTGGCTTTATCAATAAGTGCATCTAGGACGTCATCCCCAGGGCCAGTGACTGCACGTACATACCCCAACCAGAAGCCATGGATTACAGGCAACATTCGCACTGAGCTAAAGGCTAGAGCTGCCGCTTTCAAGGAGTGGAATTCTAACCCGGAAGCTTATAAGAAATCCCTCCATGCCCTACGATGAACCATCAAACAGGTAAAGTGTCAATACAGGACTAAGATCAAATCGTACTACACTGGCTCCGATGCTTGTCGGATGTGGCAGGGCTTGCAAACTATTACAGACTACAAAGGGAAGCACAGCTTAGAGCTGCCCAGTGACACAGATGAGCTAAATAATTCCTGTGCTCGCTCCGAGGCAAGTAACACTGACACATGCATGAGAGCATCAGCTGTTCCTGATGACTGTGGGATCATGGTCTCCGCAGCCGATGTGACTAAGACCTTTAAACAGGTCAACTCCACATCCTGCAGGGCCATCACATATTACCAGGCTCGTTTACTCATAGCATGCGCTAATGAACTGGTAATCGTCTTCAAATGAAAATAATCATCCTCTCCCTGTCTGAGTCTGTAATACCAACATGTTTCATCTCAGACAACCATAATCCCTGTGCCCAAGAACACTAAGGTAACCTGCCTAAATGACAAAGCCTCCAGCACTCACATCTGTAGCCATTAAGTGCTTTGAAAAAACCAATAACTCAAATCAAACCATTTATCCCAGAAACCCTAGACCCACTCCAATTTTTCAATAGGAGACTCTCCAACACATCTACAGATGATTTTTCCTGATTGCACTCCACACTGCCCTTTCACACCTGGACAAAAGGAACACCTATGTGAGAATGCTATTCATTAACCACTTACACCTATGGTGGCGCTTTTTCCGGATTAACTACAGAAAATCGTTCCATGGCAAACAAGATATTTTGTCACAAAAATGCTGTTTTTTCGACTATGCTCTTCATTTATATGCAGTTCGTGGAAAGAAAACACTCTGACGTGTCCATGGAAAAATACAAATATCTTTCTGTGCGCAAAACCAATTTCGAGCGCAGGACACCGGATGCGGACACCTGGTAAATGTGGTCTTTATGGCTCAATCTTCCAATGATCTGCCTACAAATGGCTGTGAATGCTGCAGACACCTTTCTGTCAACAGAAGGTGTCTGCAGCATTGTGACGTATTTGTAGGCAGATCATTGGAAGATTGACCATAAGAACCACATTTACCTGGATGCCGCCCTTGGTTTCCTGCGCTCAAATTGGGCACGCAAAAATATCTTAGTATTTTTCTGGGGCACAGAGAGAGCAAGCTTTCTTTCGAACTATCATGTATATGATAGAGATCTGTGACAAAATATCTTGAGGATTGAAACCAAACAACGTTTTTCATCCATAAAAATCCGAAATAGCGTTGTAGACTGCATCAACAGGTTAAACAGGTTAACATTCACAATGCTGCAGGGCCACACAGATTACCAGGTCGTTTACTCCGAAACATGCGCTGATGAACTGGTAGTGTCTTCACTGAAAACATCAACCTCTCCAAAGGTCTGATTTTATTTACCATGTTTCAAGCAGACAACCATAATCCCTGTGCCCAAGAACACAAAACCTGCCTAAATGACTACCGACCTCCAGCACTCACATCTGTAGCCATTAAGTGCAAAGGCTTCAATGGTTCAATCAACACCATTATCCCAGAAAATCTGACCCATCCAATTTGCATAAGAAAACACATCTACAGATGATGCAATCTCTATTGCACTCCACACTGCCCTTTCACACCTGGACAAAAGGAACACCTATGTGAGAATGCTATTCATTAACTACAGCTCAGTGTTCAAATCCATAGTGCCATCAAAGCTCATCACTAAGCTAAGGGCCCTGGGACTGAATACCTCCCTCTGCAACCAGATCCTGGACTTCCTGATGGGCCACACCCAGGTGGTAAGGGTAGGTAACAACACATCTGCCATGCTGTTCTTACAGCTGCACCATCAAGAGCATCCTGACGGGTTGCATCACTGCCTGGTATGGCAACTACTCGGCCTCCGACCGGAAGGCACTATAGAGGGTAGTGCGTTCGGCCCAGTACATCACCATGGCCAAGCAGGACCTCTATACCAGGCGGTGTCAGAGGAAGCCCCTAAAAATTGTCAAAGACTCCAGCCACCCTAGTCATAGACTGTTCTCTCTGCTACCGCACGGCAAGCGGTACCTGAGTGCCAAGTGTCGCTGAAATTTCCTCTATTTACCAAATCATGGGAGCAAACCACACACACAAGTCAGAGTTCGTTATCAAAGTCCATCTTTAATTATATGAGCTCTATCACACACCCTGTGACTCTCAGATCAATTCAGTGTCTATCAATGAATTCGCAGAGAGTCCCTTCTACATTGAAACTGAGAACTTTTATAGCAAAGACACACAGGATAAGACAGCATCGGCATAACTCATTGTTCAGCTTTGTCTCCTTTCTCAAACTCAGAACCATAAACCAATCCTCCATATCAACAGGCATATATCAAATCCATCCTATCTTGACAAGATCACAGAGACACACTGACTGGCACACAGACATTGTGGAGCCAAGAGATACACGCTTGACCTCTCCCCTCTCTCCGGCCCAAGCAACTTAGTCTTGACATAGAACAGATACTGCAACCCCGCCACTGTATTATACAAAAACAACATTCTGATGAAAAGTAACTTACAAACATATGATGAATATAAAACATCTTACCTATGTTACCAACTAATTCTGATTATTCCCCAGCACAAGTCTAGGTCCAAGAGGCTTCCAAACAGCTTTTACCCCCAAGCCATAAGACTCCTGAACAACTAATCAGATGACTAGGCTACCCAGACTATTTGCATTGCCCCCCCTTCCCCCCTTTTAGGCTGCTGCTACTCTCTGTTATTATCTATGCATAGTGACTTTAATAACAATACCTACATGTACATAGATGGAAGCAGGTCATCTTCTATGTGCTTGATAAGGCTGCGATATCATCTTTTCCACTGTTCTGCTTGAACGCCAATGCTAAACAAGTGGGGTTCACGATGAAGCTGAGAGAAAATTGCACAAATGAGGATGAGAAATTTGGAAATATAGTCTACTATGTTGAAGAATATGATTCTATTGCGAACTTTTTCTTTATTTTTTGTTCTCTTTGCCTCTAATCATGAAAACTGCGTATATGATGAAGAATATCGAAAATTGCTCAGATGAAGATCAAAATGAAGAAATCTGGTCTAGTGTCAACTGGAATGATGGAAGATTGTGTCTGAACTTATATTTAAAACCTGTGTGAGGGTTATGAATGGTCATGACACCTTTTGACAGGAAATGTGCTAAGTCATGTTGATAAAACTGTCTCAGTGTCATGTCCGACAATACGTCTAAGAGACGAACACATGAAAAAGTGATGAGAATAATGGGTTCTATCAGCACTTCTGTCATAGAGGAGCATCCGTCAATGAGGGTCACATTATGGGAAATGGCACATTATCTCCATCCTGCTCACCTTGCATAATTCTCTTTCTCTTTCTCTCTCTCTCTCTCACTCTCTTTTTATTCATCTCTCCCTCTCTATCTCCCTGTATTTTTATCTTTGTGTGACTGTCTCACTCCTACTTTCCCCCCCTCTCTCTCTCTCTCTCTCTCCCCCCCCTCTCTCTCTCTCTCTGTCTCTGTCTCTCTCTCTCTCTCTCTCTCTATCTCTTTCCCTCTCTCTCTCTCTCTCTCTTTATTAATATCCCCCTCTATCTCTCTCTCCCTGTCTGTCTCTCTTTGTGTCTCACTCTCTCACTCTCTCTCTCTTGCTGACTTATCTTTGTTTATTTATTTCATCCTCTCTCTCTCTCTCTCTGTCTGTCTGTCTCTTTCTCTCTCTCTCTCTTTCTCTCTCTCTCAATCTGGCTGTCTTGTCTCACTTTATTTCCTTCACCATCTCTCTTTTTCTCTGTCTCTTGCTTTATTTCTCTCTCTCTGCTCTGTTTCTTTCAGTCTTAAGTGAATCTCTGGTAAGTGAAGAGGGAGAAGCGATGGGAGGAAATGACACAGAAAGTATTAAGAGGGGATCAAGAGTCACATAGTGACATCTGTCAACAAGGATCAATCCCATCCAACCATGACGTTATAGCACCTCGTCACGCCTGCTCCCACTCTTCCCCCCTGGCGCTCGAGGGCACCAGGCTGCCCTGCATTACGCACTCCTGCCACCATCATGTTCGTACACCTGCCTCCCTCGTCACGTGCTTCAGCAATATTGGACCCACCTGGACTCACTCAATCCCCTGTTTATTACCTCCCCTATATTTGTCAGTTCCCAGCTCTGGTCCCCGCTGCTGCATTGTTTGTCGTCTGCCTTTGTGTTTCCCAGTTCTGACGTTGTTCCTGTCCTGTCGCATGTCCATTCCTAATTAAATGTCAACTCCCCGTACCTGCTTCTATTCTCCAGCGTCATTCCTTACACACCTGGTGAAATGAGGCAAGCGAGAGAGAAAATAAAGAGACAGGAACACAAAGAGAAAGAGAGGACTGTCTCTCAACTGTCAAACCTCTTAACTTTCGCTTTCACCGTGTCTCTATGCCTCTGTGTGTGTGCACGCATTTGTGCTTGTGCGCACATGTATGTGTGCATGCTTGTGTGTGCGCTTTTGTGTGTGTGTGTGTATTCAATACAGAATGTTTGTGTGTATGTATGGGGGGGTGGGTGGGGTATTGGTTAGTTGGTGATATACAACAAGTGGGAGGGAATGCACCCAAGTGGGTGGTGAGCTGCAGACAGTGTCACCTCTTCTCTCGCCACCTCTGTCTGACAGGGCCAGTGAATCATCAT
This sequence comes from Oncorhynchus masou masou, assembly GCF_036934945.1. Classification (NCBI taxonomy): domain Eukaryota; kingdom Metazoa; phylum Chordata; class Actinopteri; order Salmoniformes; family Salmonidae; genus Oncorhynchus; species Oncorhynchus masou. The sequence continues at coordinate 40,535,739 of NC_088219.1, forward strand.
CACCCCATACTCACTGTCCTCCATCATGACAGGTGCAGGAAGAGCACCCACCCCAACCGATATGGCTGCCCTGACTAGAAAATAAAGTTATTTTTAGCGTGACTTACTGTAAGGAGATCATGTACCGTACCGTATGACTTACAGAACGCAACACAGCTATCTCTTACATACATTATTCATGTACAATACAATAAAGGTACATCAATGCTATTTATTCAACCTCAAAGTTGTATTATTCCACATTTATAATACAGGACAATAAATGTATATCTATTTTCTTATCACTCAATATTCATTTGTCAAAGGACTTAGGGCATGTTCAAACTAATTGATAACTTTTAACTCAAGAAAGTTATTCCTGTTACAGTGTAGGCATATTAGTACACAGGACGTTCATACAAATGATTTGAAAAATATAGCTATTTCCATGGACACTCATCTCACATGAACAAAGTAAACATGTTCAACAGCATGTTTTGGTCATCTTTACCTTAATAAGCGGCTTGAGGTTAGAAGCTTAATTTGCAGATGTTGTTATTTATAATTTGTGCAATTAATGATCTTTCATGTAGTAACAAGGTGTTGACTGTATTCCTCTTTACATGGTACCATGGAAACTGACAGTCTCCCAGCTCAAGGCAGGCTGTTCACCAGATAAGCCCTGGGCTGCATAAAGAATATTAAACTGAACCAACATGGCAAATGCCTGTACCAAACAACTGATGATACAATACCAAGACATTGCCACGATGGTTACACTCAAAAAAGAGAAAGAGAGAAAAACATGTTGTGGGAAGTTCAATCAAAATACGTAAAACTCTGCCTAACTCTCTCTCTCTCTATGTATGTCTGTCTCTCTCTCTATTCCCCTTCACTTTTCTCTCACTTCTCTCTTTTTCACAGTCCTCCGGGGCGTCAGTCTCCTGATCCACTCTATCCTGATTCATTTCTGACTCCTTTCCCCGAAAGTCTTACAGGCAATTCTGCCCAATGTTTTCTCGCTCGCGGGAGCAGTGGCGTACAAACGTTCATTTGTCATTTCGGGAATATTTATTTTCTGTCCCTCATTTAGCCTGAGGGCAATGGTATGCACCCAATACCCCACAACTAGAAACTAATACAAAAACAATTCTGCCTAGCCCACCGGAGTGGGAGTAGGGGGCCGCCTAGAACCACAGTATAAAGCATAGGTTCCCTGAAACAATCAAATTGTAACAGAGACCCGGGCAACTGCAATAGGTGAGACTGAAGCACAGACCAGCGAGAATGGCCAGGCAACATATGAGTTTTCCTTCTGACATCGAAGCGATTCTCGTTGAAGAGATTGAATGTTTCACAGACGACAACAAACTGCCCACCATGCAGGGAAATTCATAGCACAACGACAGGCACGAAGTGAGAGAGATTGTGGTGTGTCTTTGTATTGTCGAGGAGAAGTGTGCAATAAAATTTCTCTCTTTAATGAGGCATTCCAAACCTTTCACAACGCTGTGTCCTTGTGGAGTATTGTTAAATTACCGCTGATAGCTTTTATGGGCCTTAATTGCATCTGTTTGGAGAAAACAAAGAGGGTGTGGTTGTGTGTGTGTGTGTGTGTGTGTGTGTGTGTGTTTGTATGGGTGTGGATTGTGTGTGTGTGTGTGTGTGTGTGTGTGTGTGTGTGTGTGTGTGTGTGTGTGTGTGTGTGTGTGTGTGTGTGTGTGTGTGTGTGTGTGTGTGTGTGTGTGTGTGTGTGTGTGGTAGCATGGCAGGAAGCAGATTACCAAATTGTGTAGTGGCAGGAAGCAGATTACAGAGTTGTGTAGTGGTGGATGTTGCTTTCCGCCCCGTGGTGAGCCAACAATGTGCAGGATTAATCAAGCCAACCGGCTATCCACTCAGGTTAATTAGGGTTAAGGGATAATAAGGACCCCATTAAAAAAGCATGCATCCACAGAGGACCCTTAATCCACGCGCCGGTGTGTGTCTGCAAAACGTGGTTTGTTTGCGGGTAAGTGTGTGTGTGTTTGTTTGTAGTAATGCTGGTGAAGACAGATGATCAGTTCCTGTTTGAAGCGTAACCTGGTTGTAGTGATTTGACCTTGTGAACATGATGTTTGCCTTGGTGCAATTTTAGAAAAAAAGGTGATAAGTAGAATCATACAGATTTCTTTAGTTTGTCCCCATAGGGGAACCCTTTTTGGTGCTGGGTAGATTACTTAAAGATCCCACTGTATATGGTTCTATGTAGAACCCTCGATGAAGGGTTCTACCAATAATCATTGTATCATATAAAGGTTCTTCCTAGAACTGACGAAAGGGTTATACCGAGAACCTTTTATCTTTGGAGGGTTCTTCCTAGAACCCTCTATGAACAGTTCCACCAGCCTTATTAGCCTTTATAATCCAATTATTTCTGACAATACACCTACTCATTCAAGTTTTTTTTTTTTTTTTACTATTTTCTACTTTGTATAGGAATAGTGAAGATACCAAAACTATGAAATAACATGTATGGAACCATGTAATAAACAAAATAATATATTTTATATTTGAGATTCATCAAAGTAGCGACCCTTTGCCTGGATGACAGCTCTTGGCATTCTCTCAACCAGCTTCATGAAGTAGTCACCTGGAATGCATTTCAATTAACAGGTGTGTCTTGTTAAAAGTTAATTTGTGGAATTTTTTTCCTTCTTAATGCGTTTTAGCCAATCAGTTGTGTTGTGACAAGGTAGGGGTGGTATACAGAAGATATCCCTATTTGGTAAAAGAACAAGTTCATATTATGGCAAGAACAGCTCAAATTAAGCAAAGATAATCTACAGTCCTTCATTACTTTAAAACATGAAGGTCAGTCAATGTGGAACATTTCAAGAACTTTGAAAGTTTCTTTAAGTGCAGTCGCAAAAACATCACGTGCTGTGATGAAACTGGCACTCATGAGGACCACCACAGGAAAGGAAGACCCAGCGTTACCTCTGCTGCAGAGAATAAGTTCATTTGAGTTACCAGCCTCAGAAATTGCAGCCCAATAAATGCTTCACCGAGTTCAAGTAAAAGACACATCTCAACATCAAATGTTCAGAGGAATCTATGTGAATCAGGCCTTCATGGTCTAATTGTTGCAAATAAATCACTACTGAAGGACACAAATAATAACAAGAGACTTGTTTGGGCCAAGAAATACAAGCAATGGACATTAGACCAGTGGAAATCTGTCCTTTGGTCTGATGAGTCCTTATTTGAGATTTTTGGTTCACACTGCCGTGTCTTTGTGAGACACAGAGTAGGTGAACGGATGATCTCCTCATGTGTGATTCCCACCGTGAAGCATGGAGGAGGAGGTGTGATGGTGTGGGGGTGCCATGACGGTGACACTGTGATTTATTTAGAATTTAAGGCAAACTTAACCGCCATGGCTAACACAGCATTCTACAGCAATACGCCATCCCATCTGGTTTGCGCTTAATGGGACTATAATTTGCTTTTCAGCAGGACAATGGCCCAACACACCTCCAAGGGCTATTTCACCAAGAAGGAGAGTGGAGTGCTGTATCAGATGACCTGGCCTCCACAATCACCCGACCTCAACCCAATTGAGATGGATTGAGATGAGTTGGACTGCAGAGTGAAGGAAAAGCAGCCAACCAGGGCTCTGCATATGTGGGAACTCCTTCAAGACTGTTGGAAAAGCATTCCAGGAGAAACCGGTTGAGAGAATTGTCAGAGAATTGTCATCCAGGCAAAGGGTCGCTACTTTGAAGAATCTCAAATATAAAATCTATTTTTGATTTGTTTTGACACTGGTTTGGTTATTATATGATTCCATATGTGTAATTTCATAGTTTTGATGCCTTCACTATTATTCTACAATGTAGAAAATAGTCCAAATAAAGAATAACCCTTGAAAGAGTACGCGTGTCCAAACTTTTGACTGGTACTGTGTATTATAAGGCTTTTCTTTGGGGGCCTAGTTATACCCTAACACAGTGGTGTTAGGCATCTCCTGGTTTACAGGCCACATCAGGCCTGCAAGTCACATTTTGCTGGCTTGCATAGTGATGTTTAGTTCCTAATGGAATCCAAACATATTTAGGATATTCAACAAGTAATATTGTTATTCACCTGCAATCTACATTCAGAATGACTGGCAGGGTAGGAAAGACTGAATACTGAGACTATCCCAATCATCTGAACTGGAACAACCATCTCAGGGTGCAATATATAGATGTATTAACAAATTGGATTAGTTTAGAAAACTGTATGTCATTTATTTTTATGTAGCATACAATTGATCAATCAATTAATGTACATGCAAAAACACAGATATTACGGTAAAGCAAACAATTCTGAAATTATCCCTGCAATAGAGCATGCTGGGAAATGTTATATATGGTTTTCTTTAGAACCCCTCTTGCCTTCTAAGAATAATTATCTTCCAAAAACGGTGCTTAGAAACCTTTGCCTTACAAAGAACCCTTATCTTCCAAAAGGGGTTGTTCTAATCAAAACGATTCTTGGTAGAACCCTGAACTTCAAACTAAATGCTCAGGACATAAGTAAGGTAACAGACACTCTTGCAAATGAGAATGGTTTGAGTGAATACAGTGGCAATGCACTCAGTCTTACAGTGCATTCAGAAAGTATTCAGACCCCTTGACTTTTTCCACATGTTGTTACAATAAAGCCTTATTCAAAAATGTATTCAATACATTTTATTCCTCATCAATCTAAACACAATACCCCATAATGACAAAGTGAAAATGGGTTATTAGCAAGGTTAGGAAATGTAGAATTAAAAAAAACAAAAAAAACTACATATGGGCAACATATTTACATATGTATTCAGACCATTTGCTATGAGACTCAAAATTAACCTCAGGTGCATCCTGTTTCCAGTGATCATCCTTGAGTTGTTTCTACAAATTGATTGGAGTCCACCTGTGGTAAATTCAATCGATTGGACATGATTTGGAAAAGCACACACCTGTCTATATAAGGTCTCACAGTGGACAGTGCATGTCAGAGCAAAAACCAAGCCATGAGTTTGAAGGAATTGTCCATAAACAGGATTGTGTCGAGACACAGATCTGGGGTACAGTACCAAATAATTCTGCAGCATTGAAGGTCCACAAGGCCTCCATCATTCTTAAATGGAAGAAGTTTGGAACCATCAAGACTCTTCCTAGAGCTGCCCGGCCAAACTGAGCAATCAGGGGAGAAGGTTCTTGGTCAGGGAGGTGACCAAGAACCTGAAGGTCACTCTGACAGAGCTCCAGAGTTACTCTGTGGAGATGGGAGAACCTTCCAGAAGGACAACCATCTCTGCAGCACTCCACCAATAAAGCCTTTATGGTAGAGTGGCCAGACGGAAGTCACTCAGTAAAATGCACATGACAGCTTGCTTGGAGTTTGCCAAAACACCTTAAAGACCTTAAAGACTTTAAACCTTAAAGACCTTAAAGACTCTCGGACCATGACAAACAAGATTCTCTGGTCTGATGAAACCAAGATTGAACTTTTTGGCCTGAATGCCATGCTTCATATCTGGAGGAAACCTGGCACCATCACTATGGTGAAGCATGGTGGTGGCAGCATCATGCTGTGGGGAGGTTTTTCAGCGGCAGGGACTGTGAGACTAGTCAGGATTGAGGGAAAGATGAACGGAGCGAAGTACAGAGAGATCCTTGATGAAAACCTGCTCCAGAGAGCTCAGGATCTCAGTCTGGGTTGAAGGTTCACCTTCTAACAGGACAATGACCCTAAGCACACAACAAAGACAACGCAGAAGTGGTTTCGGGACAAGTTTCTGAATGTCCTTGAGTGGCCCAGCCAGATCCCGTACCTGAACCCAATCAAACATCTCTGGAGAGACCTGACATATAGCTGTTCAGTGAAACTCCCCATCCAACCTGACAGAGCTGAAGAGGATCTGCAGAGAAGAATGTGAGAAACTCCCCAAATATAGGTGTGCCAAGCTTGTAGCGTCAACCCAAGAAGACTCAAGGCTGTCATCGCTTCCAAATATCCTTCTACAAAATACTGAGTAAAGGGTCTGAATAGTTATGTAAATGTGATATTTCAGTTTTTTGGTTTTGCTAAAAAAACAAATTGCTTCATCATTTTTTTTTGATTTGTGTGTAGAGTGATGAGGGGGAAACATATTTAATACATTTTAGAATAAGGCTGTAACGTAACAAAATGTGGAAAAAGTCAATGAATATTTTCAGAATGCGGTGTACATCTTTTCCTATCTCTTCATCTACAAATGTCTACAAATAGAGTACTCATGCACAGTATGTACACCATATGAAATACTAAATAATCAACAGTAGTTTCAATATCCTCAGTGTGCTGTACAGGAGGTGAATTGGTACTCTACAGCATGTGTTACCTGTCTTGTCATGGTGGCTGGAGAAATGTGAGTAACAGCCAGAATGAGGTCTTCTATAGCCCCCTCCAACTTAACAAATTGCTCCCATTTTGTGCCTGCGAAATGTGACCCTTGAATATTCCAGTGACAAATTGGAATCGATTTAAGGCTCGGACGAGATTTCTGAGGTTGCGAACCCAGATGCTAAAAAGCATTTTCCCATATTAGCATTCCATAGAGCAACGTGCCTACCTCGCAGGCCACATTTCACAGCATGAATAAAATCAATGCTATTTTCTCTTTTTCTTTTTTTTCTCACTTCACCTCAACATTTTTGTCAATTGCTCTGGCATTTAATGGTAAACATTATTCCTGTTTTAAATGAGGTTCAAGGCGTCAGAGCGAGCAATTTGATACACAGCTCAGAACGACAAGAAGTAGCCACAAGATACACATGGTACACCGGATACACATGGTACACAGGATATACATGGTACACAGTACACAGTATGGTACACAGTACAATGAAATGCTTTCTTGCCGGTTAACGCTCCACAATGCGACATAAAACATTTAAATAAGCTCAATGGAATAAAAATAAAGTGCATTTGCAGAAATATAAATATAAATATAAATACAGGAATCCATTTTTCCACAAACCCTGCATATGTTGCACGTCTTGGTTCTCGTACTGTGATTCGAGTTTGAGTAGACATTTTGCATCCCTGATGGATTTCTGGAGCTCGTACCTGCTTGCCTTGTATGTCTCCATATCATCGGAGTTGTATGCTGCAGTAAAATGAATGACAAAATATGTTTTTATTGTCAAAATACAGCAGATAGGTGCAGTGAAGTGTGTTGTTTTACGGGGTCAGCCACAGTTGTAAGGCACCCCATGAAACAAATTAGGGTTAAGTGCACAGACAGATTTCTTTCTTGTCAACTTGTGTATTCGAAGCAGTGTCCTTTCTGTTATCGGCCCAACGCTCTAATCGCTAGGTTACCTGGTTTCCAGTGTAGTTTCAGTCAGCAATGTTTCAGTGAAGACAAAACCAAGCAATGCTTGATTTCTTATTGTGATGTTTGCCGCACTCAGATTATATTATTCAGTGATCAGATTAGCTAGAAGACTACTAGGAAGAGAAGAAGGTGTTGCCCAATGTTTCCTCCTCGCTTGGAGGGACCCTTTTTCCCCTCTTCTTTGATGGTGCTTGGTTCGGTCATCTCGGTCAGGTGATCCCACAAAAAGTAAGCCTGCTGTACTGGGGACAAAGGAGCAAATGTATTCCACATCTGATAGGCTGAAAGATGCATTTGTAGTTTGTGATCTAATGTCCAGACATGTTTGGCGGTTGTATGAAATTGTTTCAAAAGCGTTTTGCGCAAACAAAGTTAGTATTAACACAAAAATACACATAAAATAGAAAAGATGGAAGGGAGCCTGCAAAACGTGCACCGCCATCTTGCATGAGTCATAAATTACTAATTGCGCTATAGGTCATAGTCATAGTCATTTACCATTATGTATAATAAAACATACATTTTCCATAAAAACATTCATACCATACTTAGCGAAGTGTCACTCTCATTTATGGAAAAATTACTCTTAGCATATTTCCTTCTCTTAGAGTATTTTCTTACAGTATATTTGGAGTTTCAGTTAGGTGTCAATATATATTGATTATTTAGAAGTGGTGAAGTAGGTTCCAGAGAATCATCAATCAATTCTGTAAAATGTTCATCATGGTGTGAAACACCAATTAGCAGTAGTATACATCTTCACAGCAATCCTTCCAGTTAAGTAGAATGAAGAAACCATAAGGGAAAGACACCAAGTTGAGCAAACTGAAGAATTTACCCCAAGAAGCACAGCCCAGGTGGTGGATGATAGCAGCCTAAATCGTGACTCGCCCTCCGTCCCAACTCCTCAGCCAAGCAGACAGACAGACACCCCGATGACGGGAGGAGGAGAAGATGGGAGGGTAGGGAGGGCAAACAGCCAAAGGCTTCAATGAGAACAGGCCTGGCTTAATAAACACACTGACAGCCTGAGTCTTTAAATTTGCACTGGGCACTTTATGACAGTTGTATTATTATTTCTGCAATTGAAGGCAATATATGTGGGCTGATTGAGTCATTCCAAGCCGGCGATAAGGGGCTGGATAAGCATAATGAGGTTTAAGATGTGAAGTTTTTGCTAACTTTAAAGGAGACAGTGATTTTCTGGCACTTCTTACACCTCCTCGCTTATTTAAAGCTAAGGCCGTGGCCAGGAATTTCAATGGAGGTTTTGATTTACAGACAGGTCTGTTCTGGGTTCAGTGTGTGTGTGTGTTTGTGTGTGCGCGAGTGTGCGCGAGTGTGTGCATGCTTGTGTGTGCGAGAGCGAGCGTGAGTGCAGGTGAGTGCCCACTTGTGTGTGTGTCTCCAGGCCTCTATCTAGAACCTTGCCTGGCCTGACCGCCCGCTAGGTCCACCCACTCCTGATGTGTGTGTGAGATAGGCAGTGTGTCGATCTGGTTGGTGGGGTGTGTGTGTGTGGGGGGGATGCTTACCGAGCTTGCCCCGTCAGCACACTGGCCCGAGAAGAAGAGAGAAAATAATCTCACTTTCTCCCTCTCTACTGTATCTCCATAAGCCTTTATCAATGTCATAAGTATGGGCCACGGGGGAACCACACTACACAACACAGACATTTGTCCTTTTCCCTCCTCCCAAGTCTTTCAATTCCAAGTTGTGAAAATCACCAGGGCTCCATGCTGCTTAGATACTGTCTTTACCTTACTGCCCAACTGCAGTGCATTAATTAAGAGCACATTGGATATCTGAAGACACCTCCTGGAGTAGGGGTGGACTGGCCATCTGGCATTTCGGGCAAATGCAAAATGATCATTATATGGATAAAAATGAAAGAAATGAGCCGGTGTTGGGCCCTCAAGTTCTGATCCAAGTTTGCCCCTGTTTTGGAGTACAAAGGAAGTTATCACCCCTGGGCTAGCTTGATAAAAGCCTGCAAAGGTTCCAAAATGTGCAGATATTTTATGATAAAGAAGTGTTTGCTCTATTCAGCTTTCATTGCCTTTCCAGAGACTGGCTGGATATCTTATATCTTATTATAAACTGGAAAGATCGAGCTCTGAATGATGATTGGCTGAAAGACGTGGTATTTCAGACCGTATACCACGGGTATGACAAAACATGTATTTTTTACATTGGTAACCAGTTTAAAATAGCAATACGGCTCCTCCTTAGTGATATATGGCCAATATACCACGGCTAAGGGCTGTGTATAAGAACAGCCATTAGTCGTGTTATAATACCCGGATACCACACTGCCTCGTGCCTTCTTGCTTAAGTTATAAGGCATCATGTCCTGTTTTGCTCTACTATACTGTACACCCCACTGTGCTGAGCTGGATGTGGTAGTATTGGTTTCTCTCTCTCATTTAGGATTCCTGCGTGTGCAGGCGGATCCAAGCGCTGAGATGACAGCGGGCACATTGGACTGATTATCTAAATGCCTGATCTGCACAGCCTTCTAAATCGGTCAGATCCATCACTGCACACGTGCACAAAAAACTCTTAGAGGGGGAAAAAAATGGTGTCTGTGTGTGTGCATACAGTATGCGTGTGTGTGTGTGCATATGCGTGTGTGGTTGTGTGTGTGTATGGTCTCCAATCTATACCCGTTGATCCTCTACACCACAGTCAAAGATTTATGAATGGGAGACGTAGGATCACTAGTCAGAGCAGCAGTGACAGGAAATCACCTCCACCAACACACTGGGATTAAATAATGACTACTTCAGCTATAGAGACGAATGAAATGTGACTCATCGTCTCTTTGCATTATAATGCTCTGTAATACGCAAGCACGCACACACACACAGATACCACAGCCAAATGCATTGATTTATCTCTTTCCTTATATCCTACTACTCACTAACTGAATTAACTGTTCCTCTTCGATAATTTTGCACGCCCAATTTTTCAGTTTTTGATTTGTTAAAAAAGTTTGAAATATCCAATAAATGTCGTTCCACGTCATGATTGTGTCCCACTTGTTGTTGATTCTTCACAAAAAATACAGTTTTATATCTTTATGTTTGAAGCCTGAAATGTGGCAAAAGGTCGCAAAGTTCAAGGGGGCCGAATACTTTAGCAAGGCACTGTATATAAAAAAGTATGTTGACACCCCTTCAAATTAGTGGATTCAGTTATTTCATCCACACCCGTTGCTGACAGGTGTATAAAGTCAATCACAAAGCCAAACTGCCTCTGGAAGCAACGTCAGCACAGAACTGTTTGTCGGGAGCTTTCTGAAATGGGTTTCCATGGACGAGCAGCCGCACTCAAGCCTAAGATCACCATGCGCAATGCGGTTATGGAATCCTGAACTGTTCACAGGACGTGCTACCTTGTCCCAAAACTGCTGTCTTCAACTCTCTAGAGACAGTAGGTGCAGTAGAGACACTCTGAATGATCGGCTATGAAAAGTCAACTGACATTTACTCCTGAGGTGCTGACCTGTTGCACCCTCTATAACCACTGTAATTATTATTATCTGAACCTGCTGGTCATCTATGAACATTTGAACACCTTGGCCATGTTCTGTTATAATCTCCACCTGACACAGCCAGAAGAGGACTGGCCACCCCTCATAGCCTGGTTCCTCTCTAGGTTTCTTCCTAGATTCCGGCCTTTGTAGGGAATTGTTCCACGCCACAGTGCTTCTATACCTGCATTGCTTGCTGTCTGGGGTTTTAGGCTTGGTTTCTGTACAGCACTTTGTGACATCAGCTGATGTAAAATGGGCTTTATAAATACGTTTGATTGATTGATTGATTTGTCTGGAATCCAAATGGGAGAATTTTGGTTCAACCCGCCATGTCTTTGTGAGATGTGATGGGAAATAGTGTATTTCCCACCGTAAAGCATGGAGGAGTGGGTATAGATTGAGGAGGAAAAAATGATCCATTTTAGAATAAGGCTGTAACGTAACAAAATGTGGACAAAGTCAATGGGTCTGAATGCTAGGCTTGTAGCAATCTCATGACGGGTGCAGGGAGAATTTGAGTATCATGTAGTATCCTAAACCTATCGATGTTACATTGAGCTGTAATAGAAATCCCCCCCCTCCCCCTAAAAATTATTCTCCCTCATCTAAAACATCACCAACTGCCACTGGCAACCGCAATTCCTCAACGACAAAGGTCGGAACTATTGCATGGTACATTTAACCCATTGAACTAAAGAAAAACACACACAAAAATCAATAAGAGAATAGTCCTTTGAGGACTGAGCTTCAGCTCAAGGAAATAGCAGATCTTTTTACCAAACCATTTGCTATCCAATCAATCCTCCAACAAAATGAGATTGCTTTGGGAATGACCCTCCATAGGATTTGTTGGTAACGCCTGAGACAATGGAATACATACTGTAAAACACAAGTACTGAATCCCGATAAATCAATGAATCAGAAATTAGGATTAAGTTCTTATGAAGCGCATACAGATATACTATTTTATTTGATTATATATGGTATTTGTACTCCTATATTCATCATGAATGAATTCCATCACATTATCAAAGATTTTGTCATTGGGAAACAACCATTATATGAAAACATGACAAAAAAGGTGCTTTATGTTTGTCACAACATTTCGTATCTTTGCAAGAGCTAATCTCGTACCGTTTCCCCCATTAACAATCTATCAAATTCATGAGGTGTCACATCTTGGGTGTAAAGGTCTTTGCTTTTCATAACTTGGCATTTATCCTTATCAACGTGGGCCTTGTTATGGAGCTGGGCGTTAATTGGAGCCAGGCGAGAGTTGAAAAGGTCGCTGATGAAGACAGTAGGGTGGCTGAAATTCACTGACCCAGCCAGATGGGCACAGGGAAATGGAGAGGACGGAGAGGAGGGTTAGAGAAATCATCCACCATCAGCTGACTCAATGGCATGATGACACAGTCCTAAGGACATGTGATGCCATCATCCCTGATAAAGTACACAATTTAGTATCAGTTTGGTACCAGTCATATCTTTAATTTTATTTTTTTTATTTTTTTCACCTTTATTTAACCAGGTAGGCTAGTTGAGAACAAGTTCTCATTTGCAACTGCGACCTGGCCAAGATAAAGCACAGCAGTGTGAACAGACAACACAGAGTTACACATGGAGTAAACAATTAACAAGTCAATAACACAGTATAAAAAAAGGGGAGTCTATATACATTGTGTGCAAAAGGCATGAGGAGGTAGGCGAATAATTACAATTTTGCAGATTAACACTGGAGTGATAAATGATCAGATGGTCATGTACAGGTAGAGATATTGGTGTGCAAAAGAGCAGAAAAGTAAATAAATAAAAATAGTATGGGGATGAGGTAGGTGAAAATGGGTGAGCTATTTACCAGTAGACTATGTACAGCTGCAGCGATTGGTTAGCTGCTCAGATAGCAGATGTTTGAAGTTGGTGAGGGAGATAAAAGTCTCCAACTTCAGGGATTTTTGCAATTCGTTCCAGTCACAGGCAGCAGAGTACTGGAACGAAAGGCGGCCAAATGAGGTGTTGGCTTTAGGGATGTATCTAAAAGGATAAGCATTGATGTTCCTATAGTATCATTAAAATGCTGAAGCTGTGATACGGTTTAAGAAAAAAAGGGTCCAAAAGGGATATTCGGCTGTCCCCATAGCACCCTGGGGGTGTCTACCTGGAATCAAAGGGTTTTCCTATGGGGACAGCTGAAGAACCCTTTTAGGTTGGAGAATAGACATAGACCGCCACCCCTTGTCTTATTGAAAACCCAGCCAGCTGTACGTTATCTACAGTTGAAGTCGGAAGTTTACATACACCTTAGCCAAATACATTGAGTTTTTCACAATTCCTGACATTTAATCCTAGTAAAAAGTCCCTGTCTCAGGTCAGTTAGGATCACCACTTCATTTAAGAAATGTGAAATGTCAGAATAATAGTAGAGAGAATAATTTATTTCAGCTTTGATCTATTTCATCACATTCACAGTGGGTCAGAAGTTTACATACACTCAATTAGTATTTGCTAGCATTGCCTTTAAGTTGTTTAACTTGGATCAAACATAGCCTTCCACAAGCTTCCCACAAGAAATTGGGTGAATTTTGGCCCATTCCTCCTGACAGAGCTTGTGTAACTGAATCAGTTTTGTAGGCCTCCTTGCTCGCCCACGCTTTTTCAGTTCTGCCCATACATTTTCTATGGGATTGATGCCAGGGCTTTGTAATGGCCACTCCAATACCTTGACTTTGCTGTCCTTAAGCCCTTTTGCCACAAATTTGGAATTATGCTTGGGGTCATTGTCCATTTGGAAGACCCATTTGTGAACAAGCTTTAACTTCCTGACTGATGTCTTGAGATGTTACCTCAATATATCCACATCATTTTACTTCCTCGGGATGCCGTCTATTTTGTGAAGAGCACCAGTCCATCCTGCAGCAAAGCACCCCCACAACATAATGCTGCCACCCCTGTGCTTCACGGTTGGGATGGTATTATTTGGCTTGCAAGTCTCCCCCTTTAACCTTCCAAACATAACGATGGTCATTATGGCCAAACAGTTTTATTTTTGTTTCATCAGACCAGAGGACATTTCTCCAAAAAGTATGATCTTTGTCCCCATGTGCAGTTGCAAACCGTAGCCTGGTTTTTATTGCGGTTTTGAAGCAGTGTCTTCTTCCTTGCTGAGCGGCCTTTCAGGTTATGTCAATATAGGACTCATTTTACTGTGGATATAGATACTTTTTTTACTTGTACCTGTTTCCTCCAGCATCTTCACAAGGTCCTTTGCTGTTATTCTGGGATTGATTTTGCACTTTTCACACCAAAGTACGTTCATCTCTAGGAGACAGAACGGGTCTCTTTCCTACCTGAGCGGTGTGACGGCTGCATGGCCCAATGGTGTTTATACTTGCGTACTATTGTTTGTACAGATGAACATGGTTCCTTCAGGCATTTGTAAATTGCTCCCAATGATGAACCAGACTTGTGGAGGTCTACAATTTTGTTTCTGTGGTCTTGGCTGATTTCTTTTGATTTTCCCATGATGTCAAGCAAAGAGGCACCGAGTTTGAAGGTAGGCTTTGAAATACATCCACAGGTAATTGACTCGAATCATGTCAATTAGCCTATCAGATGCTTCTAAAGCCATTACATCATTTTCTGGAATTTTCCAAAATGTTTCACTTCTTGATGCACACATCCCGTTAGAGGGATCATTTTCGCCAACATCCGCTGAATTGCAGAGCGCCAAATTCAAATGAAATTACTAAAAATATTTAATTTTAATGAAATCCCAAGTGCAATATAGCAAAACACAGCTTAGCTTGTTCTTAATTCACCTGGCGTGTCAGATTTCTAAAAATCTTTTTGGCGAAAGCATACCAAGTGTTTATGTAAGGACATCTCTCTCAGCAGACAAAACATTACAAACAGCTAGCAGCCAAGTAGATTGGTCACGAAAGTCAGAAAAGCAATAGAATGAATCGCTTACCTTTGATGTTCTTTGGATGTTTGCACCCACGAGACTCCAATTTACACAATAAATGTTATTTTTGTTCCATAAAGGTTATTTTTATATCCAAAATGCCTCCATTTGGTTGGCACGTTATGTTCAGAAATCCACAGGCTCGAGCGGTCACGACCGGGCAGACGAAAATGCCAAATGGTATCCGTAGAGTTCGAAGAAACATATCAAACGTTTTTTTATAAAAATCCTCAGATTGTTTTTACAATATATAATCGATAATATTTCAACCGGACGATATCTTCTTCAATAGGAGAGAGAGAGAAAATGTCTGCTCCACTCTGTTGGTGCATGCAAAACGCTGCCAGCCATCCAATGATGTGATGTGATCTTTCTCACTAATTTTTCAAAATAAAAGCCTGACACTCTAAAGACTGTTCACAGCACGTGGAAGCCATAGAAAAGGGAATCTGGTTGAAATCCTTTTAAATGGAGCAGGCAATGGAACAGAGAACAGGCAATGGAACAGAGAGCTTTCAGGAAAAACAGCTCTTCCGGGTTGTATTTTCCTCAGGTTTTCATCTGCAATATCAGTTCTGTTATAATCACAGACAATATTTTGTCAGTTTCGGCAACTTTAGAGTGTTTTCTATCCTAGGCTGTCAATTATATGCATATTCTAGATTCTGGGCCTGAGAAATAGGTCGTTTCATTTGGGTATGTGTTTAATCCAAACATCAAAATGCTGCCCCCTACACTCAACAGGTTGAAGGAACAGTCAACTTAGGATTTGTGATACAGTGAATTATAAGTGAAATGATCTGTTAATTAACAATTGTTGGAAAAATTACACGTGTCATGCACAAAGTAGATGTCCTAACCGACTCGCCAAAACTACTGTTTGCTATCAAGAAATTTGTGGAGTAGTTGAAAAATGAATTTTAACGACTCAAACCTAAGTGTATGTAAACTTTCGACTTCAACTGTATGTCGTCGTTCAACCACGACTCGGTTAAACATAAGATGTTACATTTTTTAGTGTCCTGTTGGTAGGGTAGTCTTGATCGGCACTTATCCATTTTGTTATCCAATGATTGCGTATTGGCTAATAGGACTGATGTAAGGAGCCTTTGGATCTACATCCCCAATATCTCCATCTCTTCTTCATGCGATAGACAGGGATTTGGGCCTTGTCAGGTGTCTGAAGTTAAATCCTCCGTGTCCGACAAATTAAAGAAAAATCTTTGTTCAGTATGAGGTGTGTTATCGCTGTCCTGATATCCAGAAGCTTTTTTCGGTCATAAGAGGCAGTGACTGAAAATCGCCTACACAATTGGTTAGGAGCCTGTAAAACGGCAGCCAAGTCCTCCGGCATGATCAATGACTGTACTATTGTGTTTAGCCTGCCACTGAGAAGGCACTTCCGGAAACCTTAAAATAAGGACCAGGTTGTCAGGATGGGTAATGTACACTAATTACAACTAAGATACACTTAATTTTACTCACATTTTACTCACTTTGTAACACCTAGTAATTACAATGTACTTGTATTTGTTTTATTGAACCTTTATTTTAACAGATAAGACGTTGAGACCTAGGTATCTTTTCCAAATGCCCCTTGTATAATACAATATAAATATACACATTATGCACAATAAAAATATACACATCATCCATACACATTTCTGGAATCTTGTTATTGATATTAATATTCACATTATACACAATAAACATACACATTATACACAATATAAATGTACACGTGTGTGTATATATATTGTGTATATTTATATTTTGTATAATGTGTATACTTATTGTGTATAATGTGTATATTTAGGGTGCATTTGGATAAGAAACATAAGTTAAACATGGGACCAACATGTTACGTTTATATTTTTTGTTCAGTATGTACAGTACTAATCAAAAGTTTACACACACCTCCTCGTTCAAGGGTTTACCTTTATTTTGACTATTTTCTACATTGTAGAATGTTTACAAAAACGTAAAAACTATGAAATAACACATATGGAATCATGTAGTAACCAAAAAAGTGTTAAACAAATCAAAATATATTTGGGCTGCAACTTCTGTGGCTGGTGACTCTAATGAACTTATCGTCTGCAGCAGAGGTAACTCTGGTCTTCCATTCCTGTTGCAGTCCTGATGACAGACAGTTTCATCATAGCGCTTGATGGTTTTTGTGACTGCACTTGAAGAAACTTTCTTGGAATTTTCCAGATTGACTGACCATCATGTCTTAAAGTAATGATGGACTGTAATTTTATCTTTTGTCATTTGAGCTGTTCTTGGCATAATATGGTCTTTTACCAAATAGGGCTATCTTCTGTATACCACCCCTACCTTGTCACAACACAACTGATTGCCTCAAACGTATTAAGGAAAGAAATTCCACTTTTAACAAGGCACACGTGTTAATTTAAATGCATTCCAGCTCATTTAAATGCATTCCAGGTGAAGCTGGTTGAGAGAATGCCAAGAGTGTGCAAAGCTGTCAAGGCAAAGGGTGGCTACTTTTAATTTTCCCAAATTTTTTGTTTTGTTGAACACTTTTTTGGTTAATACATGACAGGATTACAAACACATACTGACCAGCTCAAATAGATAGAAGGGTACTACACGTCAGACCAATTCAAACTCCTCTCTCCAGCCCACTCAATATCTCAGCCAATCATGACTAGCGGGTAGGTTACTCTCTTTTTCTGTGTTTAAACCAACTTGGCTCGTATTTTTTATAAATATTTATATATTTACAGTGTTTTTTATGAAGGCACATGAAAGTTGACATGTTCGAGAAGGCATTTCTGCCAAAAAAACGCGTTTAGATTTGAAAAACAAGTTAGTTTCCTGAAACGGGTCACGTGTAATTTCAACTGCCTCCAACTGCATTTAAATGCTAGTAAAACTAAGTGCATGGTCTTCAAATCAAATCAAAGTTTATTTGTCACGTGCCCCGAATACAACAGGTGTGAAATGCTTACTTGCAAGCTCTAACCAATAGTGCAAAAAAGGTACTAGGTGAAAAATAGGTAGGTAAAGAAATAAAAAAACTGTAAAAAGACAGGCTATATACAGTAGCGAGAATATAAAAGTAGCGAGGCTACATACAGACACCGGGTAGTCAGGCTAATTGAGGTAGTAAGCACATTAATGTACAGTGTCAAAGAATTAGTTAGGTAACATTAAATGATGATTAGTTCTTATTTTGGACTATACTGTTGGCAGTTGGAGTTATCCCTTCTCAGCTAGGGCTCAGTCACATTTTCTTCATATGTCAAACTGTATTTATGTTATTTTGCTATGAAGAATATCAGAAGGGGAGAAGGACTGTCAGGCATAGGTGTTAGGTGGCAGGGAAGTCAGGCGCAGGAGAGTCAAACGGAGTGTAAAATGGAGTCTTTAAAGTCCACGTAACATGCTCCATAACACTAAAAGGTACATACATAAACAAAAATGGGTACAGGACCCGACGAAGGCGACAATAAAACAATCCTGAAAAGATACAACCAGAGGGTTAAATAAAAGGTAATGAATGGGATTGAAAACAGGTGTGTGGGAAGACAAGACAAAACAATGGAAAATGACGTCAGAACGCCGAGCAAAATGTGAACAAGGAGAGGAACAGAAGTTTCTGGTTATTTGAGATGGGAATATAGAATTGACAATTGATATATGCCGTTGGATGAGGTAATGTTTTGGTCCTAAGTGGTACCAAGAACAGGATTAGAATCCGGTTAAAGAGACCAAACTGAACGATAATTTACAGCTAATTTCCCTCCAGACATCCCTACCACTATTGTGGTCTGCAAACTTAATGATGATGTTGGAGTCGCGCCTGTCCATTTTATTTTATTTATCCATTATTTTACCAGGTAAGTTAACTGAGAACACATTCTCATTTGCAGCAACGACCTTATGGGAATAGGTTTCTACAGGGGAGAGGAGGGGGATGAATGAGCCAATTGTAAACTGGGGATTATTAGGTGACCGTGATGGTTTGAGGGCCAGATTGGGAATTTAGCCAGGACACCGGGGTTAACCGGGGTTATGCCATGGGATCTTTAATGACATCAGAGAGTCAGGACACCCGTTTAACGTTCCATCCGAAAGACGGCACCCTACACAGGGCAGTGTCCTGGGGCATTGGGATATTTTTTTAGACCAGAGGAAAGAGTGCCTCCTACAGGCCCTCCAACACCACTACCCGCAGCATCTGGTCTCCCATCCAGGAACTGACCAGGACCAACCCTACTTAGCTTCAGAAGCAAGCCAGCAGGGGGTATGCAGGGTGGTATGCTGCTGGCCATGCAGTCGTGGGTGAACAGGGAGTACAGGAAGGGACTGAGTTCGCACCCCTGGGGAGCTCCAGTGTTGAGGATCAGCGTGGCAGATGTGTTGCTACCTACCCTCACCACTTGTGGGCAGCCCGTCAGGAAGTCCAGGATCCAGTTGAAGAGGGAGGTGTTTAGTCCCAAGAGCCTTAGCTTAGTGATGAGTTATGAAGGGTACAATGATGTTGAACGCTGAGCTGTCGTCATTGAATAGCAATCTCACATATGTGTTCCTTTTGTCCAGGTGGGAAAGGGCAGTGTGGAGTGCATCATCTGTGGATCTGTTTGGGCGGTATGCAAATTGGATTGGGTCTAGGGTTTCTGGGATAATGGTGTTGATGTGGGCCATTACCAACTTTTAAAAGCACTTCATTGCTCTGGACGTGAGTGCTACGGGTCTGTAGTCATTTAGGCAGGTTGCCTTTGTGTTCTTGGGCACAGGGACTATGGTGGTCTGCTTGAAACATGTTGGTATTACAGACTCAATCAGGGACATGTTGAAAATGTCATTGAAGACACCTGCCAGATGGTCAGCACATGCCCGGAGCACACGTCCTGGTAATCCGCCGGCGTAGTAGGATTCAATCTTTGCCTTGTATTGACGCTTTGCCTGTTTGATTGTTTGTCGCAGGGCATAGCAGGATTTCTTGTAAGCTTCCGGGTTTGAGTCCCGCACCTTGAAAGCCGCAGCTCTACCCTTTAGCTCAGTGTCGAATGTTGCCTGTAATCAATGGCTTCTGGTTGGGTTATGTACGTACAGTCACTGTGGAGACAACATCCTTAATGCACTTATTGATAAAGCTAGTGACTGATGTGGTGTACTCCTCAATGCCATTGGAGGAATCCCAGAACGTGTTCCTGTCTGTGATTGCAAAATAGTCCTGTCGTTTAGCATCTGCTTCATCTGATCACTTTTAATAGACAGAGTCACTGGTGCTTCCTGCTGTAAAATTTTTTGTACGCAGGAATCAGGATGATAGAGTTGTGGTCGGATTTACCAAATGGAGGGCAAAGGTAGCTTCGTACGCATCTGTGTGTGGAGTACAGGTGATCAAGAATATTTTTCCCTCTGGTTGCACATTTAACATGTTGATGGAAATTTGGTAGAACTGATTTAAGTTTCCCTGCATTAAAGTCTCCGGCCACTAGGAGCGCCGCTTCTGAGTGAGTGGTTTCCTGTTTGCTTATTTCCTTATACAGCTGACTGAGTGCGTTCTTAGTGCCAGCATCTGTCTGTGGAGGTAAATAAACCTCCACAAAAAGTATAGCTGAAAACTCTCTAGGCAAGTAGTGTGGCCTGCAATTTATCACAATATACTCTACTTCAGGCGAGCAAAATCTAGAGACTTCCTTAGACTTGGTGCACCAGCTGTTGTTTACAAATATGCACAGACCGCCCCCCCCCCCCATCTTACTGTGCTGTTCTATCTTGCCGGTTCGGAGTATATCACGCTAGCTGAATATCCATGTCGTCATTCAGCCACAATTCCGTGAAACATAGAATATTTGTGTTTTGATGTCCCATTAGTAGGATATTCGTGATCGTACCTCATCTAGTTTATTGTCCAATGATTGCACGTTGGCGAGTAGTATTGACGGTAATGGCAACTTTCCCACTCGCCTTTTTCGAGTCCTGACCAGGCATCCGGCTCTTTGTCCTCTGTACCTGCGTTGCTTCCTTTTGCAAATAACGGGGATGTTGGCCCTGTAGGGTGTTTGAAGAATGTCCTGTTCGTCTTGCTTGTTGAAGGAAAAATCTTTGTCTAATCTGAGGTGAGTGATAATTTTTGTGTGATTTTGTTGTCAGCACATTCAACTATGTAAAGAAAAAATTATTTAATAAGAATACTTCATTCATTCAGATCTAGGATGTTATTTTAGTGTTCCCTTTATTTTTTTTGAGCAGTGTATATACACACTACCGTTCAAAAGTTTGAGGTCACTTAGAAATGCCCGTGTTTTTGAAAGCTATTTTTTGTCCTTTAAAATAACATCAAATTGATTAGAAATACAGTGTAGTATTTGTTAATGTTGTCAATGACTATTGTAGTTGGAAACGGCAGATTTTTTATGGAAAGTCTACACAGGAGTACAGAGGCCCATTATCAGCAACCATCACTCCTGTGTTCCAATGGCATGTTGTGTTAGCTAATCCAAGTTTATCATTTTAGAAGGCTAATTGGTCATTAGAAAACCCTTTTGCAATTATGTTAGCACAGCTGAAAACTGTTGCTGATTAAGCTTGTGTAGTCTTAACATTCTCTATACTCCACTTGTCCTTAGGGTAAAAAATGACCCATCTTCACTGAACCCCTCAAATTAAGCAGCTTAATTGGATTTTAAACCCCAAATATATTTTGCATGAAGAAACGACCTGTCATTCATCACAAATGTTGTGAATGTCTGGGTTTTCCCTCTTCACAATGCAGAAAGACTGCATTTAATTAGTGGACACCACTGGTTTTTATTACAACACACCTGTCATAATTGTTTTCTTTACTAAAGTAGAGGTTTTTTATTATTATTGCTAAAGGTACTGCATAGGTGTAAACATTTGTTTTTTTTATGCACATGTCTTAGCCTAAGAAAGTAGCAGAAATATGCATGAAGTAGTTTTGAATGCATTTTATTGATGGGGAAACTATAACTGTCACGCCTTGGTCTTAGTATTTTGTGTTTTAGTTAATTAGTTGGTCAGGCCAGGGTGTGACATGGGTTTGTTTGTTGTATTTCTTAGTGGGGTTTTTTAGTTATTGGGACTGTGGCTGATTAGGGGTGTGTGTTGCATAGGTTTGGCTGTCTGAGGCGGTTCTCAATCAGAGTCAGGTGATTCTCGTTGTCTCTGATTGGGAACCGTATTTAGGTAGCCTGGGTTTCACTTTGTATTTCGTGGGTGATTGTTCCTGTCTCTGTGTTAGTGTTCACCAGACAGGCTGTATAGGTTTTTCACGTCCCGTTTGTTGTTTTTTGTATTTATAAGTTATTTCGTGTATCGTTATTTATTCCATTAAAGAACATGAGTAACCAACACGCTGCATTTTGGTCCGACTCTCTTTCGACAAACGAAGAACGCCGTTACAATAACAGTCTTGAACTTTTTTCTGACACCAGAGTGATATATTCTGAAATACTGCAATGAGGAATTCTACATAATACTAGTCTTCTCCTATTTTTTTTAACCATTGCCCCCACCCACAAGGTGTATAAACAACAACAATAAATAAGAATACAAGTAGATAACAGATACAAAACATGAAGAACGTAAATCAATCAACTCCAATTAGCACATGTAGGACATTATGCATGTGTGTGTGCACGGACATTGCAGATGTATCTCACACATGTGCAGCACATTTGTTTTACAGTCCTTCTTTGGGGGGCAGAATTTGCATCTCCTCCTTTTTCCTGCCCCCACCTGTAGCCTCAGTTGGATCAGGACAAGATTCAGCCCCCTGAACAGCTTTCACAAGCGCTGCAGAGGCTGCTCGGCGGGGGAGGCTCTCCCTTCTTTGAATGTGTGGCGTTACAAGTGCCTTTCCCAGCTGCTCCAGGAACACCCTCCTCTTGTTCCGCTTATCAGGTAGGGATGCTCTTGTTCCATATCACAAAGGTATGTATGAGGACACATCAATGATGTTATGGAAGATGACCAGGTGCCAGTGGGTAGTCATCCTCCTGCAGCTGTAAGTTCCAATCACCTTCCCCAGGTTGTCCACGCCTCCTTTGTTGTGGATACAGTCCAGGATGATGACTGCCTTCTTGTATTCACAATCATTGATCTCAGCTGTTTTGTGCAGTGTGCTGAGGAGGACCACATTCTTGTTCCTCTTTCGGAGGTAAGAAACTAGAGTGGTGGTGGGGATGAAGGCAAACTTTGATGAGAAGGCCTTTCTCCTCCTTGTTTCGAGGAGTGCAGGGGGAGCTCAGGCTTGTTCCTTCTAACTGTGCTAACCATGGTGATCTTCCTCTTCAGGAGCTGCTGGCTGAGTTCAATCAGTAGCACACAATCTCAATTTCTCAGTGTGTGTGTGTGTGTGTGTGTGTGTGTGTGTGTGTGTGTGGTTTTTGTGGTGTGTAAATTATTTTATAACTGTTGTCAGGATGGATATATAAGTACAGGTTATTTACAAGTAAGTACCCCTCAAAATACACAATTTTATCTAGCTAGTGTAACACCCCGTAATTACATTGATATTACATGTACTCCATAGTGTACTTGTGGGTTTATCCTCTCACTTGGATGGCAAGAAGGTTGAGGTTATCATAATTGGTAACATATACACACACAATTCTAGTCTGGGATGACACCTGTATGGTAGATCCCTGTCAGTGAGGTTGACCTAAATCTGATCTGTTTTTGTGAAATCAGTCAAGTTAACCCCGATGGTACACTTTTTGGGAACAAGTGCTAGCAACAACATTGAGTGGAGATTTTGAACCTTTGTAATCTTGGACACATCTGTCCACGAGAGATAACAACCTTTTGACAGTTATTACTGAATCAGATGCAGCTGAGAAGAAACTAAACACTAAATTGGTGAATTTAGTGGATACGTGCCCATTTGTAAGAATCATAGTAACAAGCATTTATTGTTACACCTCTGTAATTACAGACTGCAATTACCTCCATTTGCTTGTTATTTTTGTGTAACTATGCGTTATTACAATTAACAACAATTATTGTTACAGTGTAATTAACTACAAACATCAAATACACTTTTTGGTCTTAATTAATTACTTTGTGGCTTTGCTAGTTATTTACCAATCTGCAGAGCTGCCTCTATGTCAAGATTCATGAGAATAAGGCCTGTCATGGCCTTTTATTTCTGGACTTTCATTTTTAACATTAATTACTGTTAATTTCACCCATTCTCTTAAATGTTTTCCCTTTTTCAACAGCCGCACCGTCAATTGGTCCACATCACAATAAGTCAGTTACCTCTTTTCTCTCTCTGTCTCTCTCTCGTCCCTTAAACTCTTCAAGAGTGTACTTTAAATTTGGAACTGAATAGAGGGTCAGAGACAATGGTCTTTTTTATTGAGCAAGCCAATTTAGTGTCTATTATCGTTAGACTTCTTGAACAGGCCCAATTTAGTTTCAAGTGGGAAGTCAGAATTGAAATTCATGAGGGGCTAGATTAATTTGATGTCTGCTGAATACGCACATCAAACAGTGGAAAATTAGAGTAGTGGAAGAGCACTGGGGCTGGGGGCACACACACAGTGATGTACATGTGATCTTATATAAGGAGAGGACAGTGTCTTTACACTCTCTCTGTCTCTGTCAATGACACCTAAAGACTTTGTCTGGAGGTACTTGTCTTTTCCTATGTTCGTCACTGTCACATGCCCTACAGGTTACACTACAACCGCACAACTCTTGTCTTCAAGTGTGACTCGCATTGTGAATATCATGGCAAAGCCAGCGGGCGACTTGGATAACCTTCGTCATATCATTTGGTGTTGTGGCAAAGGCAAATGAATAAATCTGAAATGCCTGCTGTGTGCTAGTGTGTGTTTGTTTGTGTGTGAGAGAGAGAAATAAATTGTGTGTGTTTCACAGGAGATTGGTGGCAATTTCATTGGGAAGGACGGCCTCGTGGTAATGGCAGGAGCAGAATAAGTGAAATGGTAGCAAATACATAAAACACATTGTTTCCATGTGTTTAATGTCATTCCATTTGCTCTGTTCCACCCACTTTTATGAGCCGTCCTCCTCTCAGCAGCCTCTCATATACTGTATGTCCCTTTCTCTGTGTGTGTGTGTATGCTGTGTGTTTCTGAGTGTGCATGTATGTGCATGTGTGTTTCTGTTTTTCAGTCTTCTGTGATGTACAGTGCATTCGGAAAGTATTCAGACCCCTTGACATTTTCTACATTTTGTTACGTTATAGCCATATTCTAAAATTGATTAATTTTTTATTTTTTTAAACTCAGCAATCTGCACACAATACCCCACAATGAAAAAGTCGAAAACAGGTTTTTAGACATTTTTGCAAATGTATTAAAAACTAAAAACAGAAATACCTTATTTACATAAGTATTCAGACCCTTTGCTATGAGAATTGTAATTGAGCTCAGGTGCATCCTGTTTCCATTGATTATTCTTGAGAAGTTTCTACAACTTGGAGTCCACCTGTGGTAAATTCAATTGATTGGACATGACTTTGGAAAGGCACACACCTGTCTATATAAGGTCCCACGTTTGACAGTGCATGTCAGAGCAAAAACCAAGCCATGAGGTCGAAGGAATTGTCAGTAGAAGGCCGAGGATTGTGTCGAGGCACAGATCTGTGAAAGGTACCAACATTTTTCCTCAGCATTGAAGGTCCCCAAGAACACAGTGGCCTGAAGTGATAAAGTGAAGTGTGAAGTGAAGTGAAGTGAACTGAAGTGGTCTGAAAACTCCCATGTGGTTGAAGAAATTATCTGTAGAGCTCCGGGACAGGATTGTGTCATTTCACTGATCTGGGGAAGGATACCAAAAAATGTCTGCAGCATTGAAGGTCCCCAAGAACACAGTGGCCTTCATTAGTCTTAAATGGAAGAAGTTTGGAACCAAGAAAGACTCTTCCAAGAGCTGACTGCCCGGCCAATCCGAGCAATCGGGGGAGAAGGGCCTTCGTCAGGGAGGTGACCAAGAACCTGATGGTCACGCTGACTGGAGCTCCAAAGTTCCTCTGTGGAGATGGGAGAACCTTCCAGAAGGACAACCATATCTGTAGCACTCCACCAATCAGGCCTCTATTGTAGAGTGGCCAGATGGAAGCCACTCCTCAGTAAAAGGCACATGACAGTCTGCTTTGAGTTTGCCAAAAGGCACCTAAAGGACTCTCAGACCATGAGAAACAAGATTCTCTGGTCTGATGAAACTAAGATTGAACTCCTGAATGCCAAGTGTCACGTCTGGAGGAAACCTGGCACCATCCCTACGGTGATTCATGGTGGTGGCAGCATCATGTTGTGGGGATGTTTTTCAGCAGCAGGGACTGGGAGACTAGTCAGGATTGAGGAAAAGATCAAGCTTCCTCACCTGTCCATGTCCCCATACCGGGCTCGAAACAGTGAACCTCTGCTTGCAAACACACATGACGTCCCTACTTCACAACACACCAACTGTTTGACCTATTGAAAGATATCTAATTCGATAGCTCCATCTGCGACATTTCAAGCTAGCTGTGGAGTGAGCATACGGTATCTGCTTAACTCCATTACAGAAGGAACCTCTCTCTCGTCCATGTTTACACCAATCCAATAAGTTTTCACTTTAGTAAAAAAAAGATGAATTAAGTTAGCTACCTAGATGTTTTTTTTCCGTTACTAGCTAACAGCCTATTTGAAACATCGCCTTCTCCTGGCCACATTTACCTGACAGATTCAGTAGCTTGACAACCTTCAAAAAGCTTGAAAACCCCATTAGAGTTTTGGCCAAAGTTTAGAAGAAAAAACTCAAACGGAACTCATTATGTTTTTATTTTATTTGACTTAGTTTTTTGGAGTCAAAGATACTAGTTTCAATATAGTTTCTGTTTTTTTAAATTGTTTGTTAATTATTTTATTTTAGTTTATCAAGATTTTTTTCCTAATTCGTTGTAGTTTTAGTTTTAGTTCACTATAATAACCTTGGTGCACAGCATGCATCTGTTTGGCTGAGGGGAGCAAGGAGGGCAAGAGAAAGGTCAAGCCCCCATCCACTCTAAGGATTCCAACTGTCTGTTATCCAGCCTGCTTTCTCATAACCTGTGGAAAGAAATATCAAGAGACATCACATTCAAGTCACACACAATCCCAGTCAAAACCCAGGAAACTAACACCACGGGGTGCCTGCACTAAAGGTCACAAGGAAAAGGGCAGTCAAAAAAGACAAAAACAAGGCTTGGGGAGAGATCGAGAAGAAGAAAATAGTCTGTTTTCTGATGCGGCAGAGGATTGTGATTGTATTACAGTAGTTTAGAAGATCACTTTTTCTTTTCTTCATTGTGTCAAGTATCTCTTTTATGAGGCTGTGTTCTGAAAGTTTTATGTGAAAGAAATTGATTTGAGGCATGCAGAGCTGTGTCTGTTGTCAAACGGAGGTGTAAAAGTTTGTTGTGCTTTATTGAATGCGATTTACTCAGGGTCGTAATGATGTAAGTCATACCACTTGACTCGTGCCTCTTCTCACAGACTTCTCTAAAGCGCCCTCATTTCTGCACCAAGCAGCAGACTCAATAGAAATACCCTAACGAGCTACCATTTAATAATGCATGTTGTGATATCAAACGTTTAAATGTTAGAATTGTCTCTGGATTGTCCTTAACAATCATTGACTCTGTCCGTGGATACAGAAGATTTTGAACGTGCGTGTGTGTGTGTGTGTGTGCGCGCCCGTGTATGTTTGCATGTGTGAGACGTACAGAGCATTCATAAAGTATTCAGATGCCTTCACTTTATCCAAATTTTGTTACGCTACAGCCTTATTCTAAACTTGATTTAAAATAAATTCTCATCAATCTACACACAATTCCACATAATGACAAAGCTAAAACAGGTTTTCAGAAATGTTGCTATTTTATTACAAATAAAAACAGAAATAACTTTAGATAAATATTCAGTCCCTTTGCTATGACACTCAAAATTGAGCTCAAGTGCATCCTGTTTCAATCGATCATCCTTGAGATGTTTCTAAAACTTGGAGTCTGTGGTAAATTCAGTTGATTGGACATGATTTGGAAAGACACACACCTGTCTATATGAGGTCCCAGTTGACAGTGCATGTCAGAGCAAAAACCAAGCCATGAGGTCGAAGGAATTGTCAGTAGAAGGCCGAGGATTGTGTCGAGGCACAGATCTGGGAAAGGTACCCACATTTTTCCTCAGCATTGAAGGTCCCCAATGGCCTCCATCATTCTTAAATAGAAGACTCTTCCTAGAGCTGGTCACCTGGCCAAACTGAAAAATCGGGGGAGGTGGCCAAGAACCCGATGGTCACTCTGACAGAGCTCCAGAGTTCCTCTGTGGAGATGGGAGAACCTTCCAGAAAGAAAACCAGCTTTGCAGCACTCCACCAATCAGGCCTTTATGGTAGAGTGGCCAGATGGAAGCCACTCCTCCGTAATTTAATCAATTTTAAAAAAGGCTGAAACGTAACATTTGGAAAAAGTGAAGTGGTCTGAAAACTCCCAAATTCACTGTAAATGAAAGAGAAACTGCCAGAGATGTTCAAGGTAAGTTCTTGGACAACAGAGAGCTCGAGATTCTGGACAAATCACAGGTGATTTTGAACTTGAATATCCCAATAGACACTTGGCATCATTTGCATTGAACATCCATTTGACTCAATGTCATGTGTTTATGCCAAACCCAAGAACTTGATTGCAATTATAAGAATGTTGTTTCTTAGAATTCCATCCTCTTTCTCTGAATTCTTTTTTTGCCCAATCTCCTGTTCTGATTGAACAAACCCAGAATGGAGAAACTGCGAGACCTGTTCTTCAGAGAAGCTGATTGGTGCATATGGCACAAAAGGCCAGAACACAAGCATAACTGTAGCATTATAGGAACAAACCTCTTGATGTAGCATTCATTTACACTACCATTCAAAGATTTGGGGTCACTTAGAAATGTCCTTGTTTTTGAAAGAAAAGCACATTTTTTGTCCATTAAAATAACATAAAATTGATCAGAAGCACAGTGTAGACATTGTTAATGTTGCAAATGACTCTTGTAGCTGGAAACGGCAGATTTTTAAAAGAATATCTACATAGGCGTACAGAGGCACATTACCAGCAACCACCATTCTGTGTTCCAATGACACATTGTGTTAGCTAATCCAAGTTCATCATTTTAAAAGGCTAATTGATCATTAGAAAATATTCAACTAGTCTAAAGAAGGCCAGTTTTATTGCTTCTTTAACCAAGACAACAGTTTTCAGCTGTGCTAACATAATTGCAAAAGGGTTTTTGATTGATCAATTAGCCTTTTAAAAGGATAAACTTGGAATTGCTAATACAGCATGCTCTTGGAACACAGGAGTGATGGTTGCTGATAATGGGCCTCTGTACTCCTATGTAGATATTGTTTCGAGCTACAATAGTCATTTACAACATTAACAATGTCTATACTGTACTTCTGATCAATTTTAATGTTAATTTAATGGACACATTTTTTTGATTTTCTTTCAAAAACAAGGACATTTCTTCGTGACTCCAAACTTTTGAACGGTAGTGTACATGTTCTTGTGTATTGTCTGATCTTCAACGTAAAGAACTTGGCAAGTGATTGCAGAATGCATTTTTTAAATTATGATTTTATGTTTAGCCATTCACTGTACGACATACATGTTTGCATCTCAGAATTCAGACAGACAACTGTGTCCCCCATTGAGGATGTCAAGATGTAAAGTCAGACTCATCATGACATTTGGCATAGAAAAACTCTCTGACCCGTCTGTAAAGGCTTCACTGGGCCCTGGTGCTGGTAGTGATAGTTTAGGATCTGTTTGTCATTTAGATCACAATGAATAAGATTATATCAGCACTCCTACGCTGAGATGCTTAATGAAAAGTGGCCAGGCCTAATCATGCCGCAACCAGCTGTATGTCGATGTCATGTTCAGTCACGCAGTCAGTGAAAACCCTACAAGGTCCAATTCCCCTCCCCGAGTGTTAGCCAACACCTGTTTTCTTCTGACTTTTTATTTTATTTTACTGGGGTAATTTAGCACTGCTTACAGCTGTCTTGAGGTAGCGATTCACCTTAAAAAAATTTTTAAAAAATTATGCTGTCAACATCATCGTCATCACCGCAAGGCCATCCATCCTGGGAACCAGATAGATAATGCCGTTTGCTAGCTTGTATAGTATTTTTAATATCTATCCACCTAACGATCACGCACTCACACAGAGCATGCACAAATGTCTCAAACTAATTGTCCCTCCAAAACCCATCATCGCACATTCATCATTTCCCAATGTCTATTGGTGCATTGGTTCAATGTGCTGCATGCTGAATGCCAAAGACACTTAGTTGTGGTGAAGAGAGAAGAAGAAAAAAAAAGTCAAATGTCCCGAAATGATAGCCGATCCCTCAGGGTTTATATAGTTCTTAATATGTATTGTTCTAAAAGTAATGAATCTGTTTTGGTTTTCTTTGTCACCCGTGCATAAAGACAACATTGTAATTTTACTCTCACTGATTCATGGCAATGTTCATTGTATTATGGGGAAGAATCCAAAGTCTGTTTAGACACAGCATGACAGATTCTGCTCCATGCAATTGTGGAGTAGATTGATAGGAGGGCCATTGCCTTTCTGCAGATCGGGAATATGCACAATAAGCATGTGTGAATAGGAGTAATCAGATGTTACTGCGAGTGTAGCATTTTGCTACACCCGTAATAACATCTGCTAAATATGTGTGTGTGACTAATAAAATGTGATTTGATGATGGTGCCATGTGTTTGTGTGTGGGGAATTGTCTGTGTGTGTGATTGTGTCTGCATACTCTATGTTTGTGTATTCTTGCGTGCCTGTATGCCTATTGTATGCAATTTTGTTCGAGGTGAGTGAGATAATTTCCCCGTACAAGGACATATGTTGTATCCATTACATGTAAGGGATTACAAAATAACGGTAACTGTACTCCGTTATGTTACCAGCAAACATTTTGTAATCAGATTACAGATACTTTTGAAAAACGAGATGATTTTGTTCAAGTATTATTTTAAAGATAAACTTCTTGTAAATCTAACCACAGTGTCCGATCTCAAAACGGCTTTACTGCGAAAGCACACCATGCGGTTATGTTAACTCAGCACCTAGTCACAGAAAACCATACAGCCATTTTTACAGCCAAAGAGAGGAGTCACAAAAAGCAGAAATAGAGATAAAATGAATCACTAACCTTTGATGATCTTCATTAGATGACACTCATAGGACTTCCTGTTACACAATACATGTATGTTTTGTTCGAAAAAGTTCATATTTATATCCAAAAATCTCAGTTTACATTGTCTCAAACAAACATCTGATGAAAGTGCAGAGAGCCACATCAAATTACAGAAATAATAAACATTGATAAACGATAGAAGTGTTAAACATACAAATATAGATAAACTTCTCCTTAATGCAACCGCTGTGTCAGATTTCAAAGAGGCTTTGCAGAGAAAGCACAATTTGAGATTATGTTAGGTCTGCGCCAAGCCACAGAAATCCATACAGCCATTTTCCAGCCAAGGAGAGTCACAAAAGTCAGAAATAGCATTATAATTAATCACTTACCTTTGATGATCTTCATCTGGTGGCACTTCCAAGTCTCCATGTTAGAAAATAAATGTTTGTTTTGTTCGATAATGTCCCTCTTTATGACCAAATACCTCCTTTTTGTTCGAGCGTTTTGTCCAGTAATCCGAATGCTTAAGGCACATGCACTAAGTCCAGACGAAAAGTTTTTATAAAGTACAATAAAAGTTAGTAGAAACATGCCAAACGATGTTTAAAATTAATCCTCCGGTTGTTTTTGTCATAAATATTATTTCAACCGGACAAAAGCTTTGTCAATAGGAAAGGAGAAACAAGAAAGGCACGTACCCAATCAGGCACATGGCTGATGAATGGAAATTTCCACTGGCCACTAATTGAAAGTGCTGTATCTCCCAAATTTTGCAGAGTAAAAGCCTGAAACAATGCCTAAAGACTAGCCACATGTAGAGGAAGCCATAGAGATCGTGAACTGGGTCCTAAGTCTTTGTATGGTGGATAGGCTTTCAATGGAAAAACAAGTAATAGTACTTCCTGGTTGGATTTTCCTCTGGTTTTCGCCTGCCATATCAGTTCTGTTATACTCATAGACATTATTGTAACAGTTTTGGAAACTGTAGAGTGTTTCCTATCCAAATCTACTAATTATATGCATATCGTATCTTCTGGGCCTGAGTAGCAGGCAGTTTAATTTGGGCACGCTTTTCATCCAAACTTCTGAATGCTGCCCCCTACCCTAGTGAAGTTAACAATGGGCATGAAACAGGACATGACAGCGTCTGGACAAGAAAACATAACGACATTAACCTCTTGGGACTCTGGGGGCGGTATTTCATTTTTGGATAAAAAACGTTCCCGTTTTAAACAAGATATTTTGTCACGGCAAGATGCTCGACTATGCATATAATTGACAGCTTTGTATAGAAAACACTCTGACGTTTCCAAAACTGCAAAGATATTGTCTATGAGTGCAACAGGCGAAACCCAGATAAAAATCCAACCAGGAAGTGCCCAATATTTTGAAAGCGCTGCATGCCAATGACTCCTTATATGGCTGTGAATGAGCTTACGTTTTCTATGTATTCCCCAAGGTGTCTACAGCATTGTGACGTCTTTTTACACATTTATGTTGAAGAATAGCCGTAAGGGACCACATTTAGCAAGTGCTCCCGCAGAAAATCTTGCGTAAAGTACTGAGGTAGCCATTATTCCAATCGCTTCTAATGAGAAACCAATTGTCCCGACGGATATATTATCGAATAGATGTGTGAAAAACACCTTGAGTCCAATATTGCGCAGATGTGCGTAATGATGGTGACAGGTGTGCATAATGATGGGCAGCCTGGTGCCCTCGAGTGCCAGAGAGGAGAATCGGGAGCAGGCGTGACAGTACCCCCCCCCTCTAAGGGCACCACCCGGCATCCCACCTGGGCGAGCCTGTTGGGCCGGCCGAGGCATGGGTGCTGGACTAGCCAGCCGAGGCCCAATGAGCTGGCTGAGGCTGGGGAGCCCGACGTGCTGGCTGAGGTGTGAAAGCCTGACCATCCCGCTGAGGCGTGGGAGACTGATGAGCCGGCTGAGGTGTGGTAGCCTGACGGGCCGGCTGAGTGATGATGAAGGGAGTCTGATGAGCTGACTGAGGCATGGAAGCCCGACGAGCCGGCTGAGACATGACGTGGGATGGGAGCCTGATGAGTTGGCTGAGTTGTTGGAGCCCGACGAGCCGGCTGAGGCATGATGTGGGATGGGAACCTGCCAAGCCCACCGAGGCAAGGAAACCTCTTGAGCCAGCTAAGGCATGGAAGCCCGATGAGCCAGCTGAGGCACCCATGGCAGCACCTGGACCCGACTTCAGCAACAAAACAAAAAAATTCCATGATGCTTCAAATTGTTGTGTCAGCATTCTGTCATGACCGCCGCTGGGAGACGAGAAGCAAGTACAGGGAGTGAACATTTAACTTCTTCGATATAGGGGGCGCTCTTTTAATTTTTGGATAAAAACAACGTTCCCGTTTTAAACAAGATATTTTGTCACGAAAAGATGCTCGACTATACATATAATTGACAGCTTTGGAAAGAAAACACTCTGACGTTTACAAAACTGCAAAGATATTATCTGTGAGTGCCACAGAACTTATGCTACAGGCGAAACCAAGATGAAATTTCAAACAGGATATGGCCCAGATTCTGAAGGCGCTGTGTTCCAATGTCTCCTTATATAAAACATGAAAAGCTTCAGGAATGATTTTATTTGACTTTTCTGTTTTTCCCCAAGGTGTCTGCAGCATTGTTAATGTATTTGTAGGCATATCATTGGAAGATTGACCATAAGAGACTACATTTACCAGGTGTCCGCTTGGTGTCCTCCGTCGAAATGATTGCGCAATCTCCAGCTGCGTGAACTTTTCCATTCGGTTCAGAGGAGAAAGGCAACTGCCATGAATGATTTATCATCGAATAGATATGTGAAAAACACCTTGAGGATTGATTCTAAACAACATTTGCCATGTTTCTGTCGATATTAATGGATTAATTTGGAAAAAAAGAGTTTGCCTTGACAATGACTGAATTTTCGGGACATTTTCTTAGTCAAACGGATGAACAAAATGGAGAATTTCTCCTACACAAATAATCTTTTTGGAAAAACTGAACATTTGCTATCTAACTGGAGTCTCCTCATTGAAAACATCCAAAGTTCTTCAAAGGTAAATGATTTTATTTGAATGCTTTTCTTGTTTTTGTGAAAATGTTGCCTGCTGAATGCTGGGCTTAATGCTATGCTAGCTATCAATACTCTTACACAAATGCTTGTGTAGTCGATGGTTGAAAAGCATATTTTGAAAATCTGAGATGACAGTGTTGTTAACAAAAGGCTAAGGCTTATGAGTGAATATATTTCTTTCATTTCATTTGCGAATTTCATGAATAGTTAACGTTGCAATGCTAATGAGCTTGAGGCTATGATTACGCTCCCGGATAGGACAAACACTTGGAGACGAGAAGCAAGTACAGGTTAATGGATAATAGACCAGAAACAAACAAAGAGAATGCCTGGACAAGAGAAAAATGAATGACATCAATTATGTCATGGGGAACAAACTGAGGAGCAGACACATCTAGAGGGGCAATCAACAAAGTAATGGAGTCCAGGTGAGTCCAATATTGCGCAGATGCACGTAATGATGATGACTGTTGTGCATAATGAAGGGTAGCCTGGCTTTCCGCCTGGGAAACTGGGCGCTGGACTAGCCGGCTGAGGCAAAGAAGCCATATGGAGTCCGACGAGCTGGCTGAGGCGCGGGAGTCCGATGTTCCGGCTGAGGAGTGAAAGCCTGAAGAGCCCACTGAGGCGTGAGAGCCTGACGAGCCGGCTGAGGTGTGGGAGCCTGATGTGCTGGCTGAGGTATGACGTGGGATGGGAGCCCGACGAGCCCGCTGAGGCATGATGGATGATGGGAGCCTACTTCCAGAATGCATACAAGCCCCCCCCCGCCCTCCATTTGGAAAATCTGACCATGACTCCATTTTGCTCCTCCATTCCTATAGGCAGAAACTCAAACAGGAAGTATTCAATGCTGGTCTGACCAATTGGAATCCATGATTCAAGATTGTTTTGGTCATATGGACTGGGATGTGTTCCAGTTAGCTTTTGAGAATAATATCGATGAATTCACTGAAATGATAACTAAGTTTATCCGGAAGCGTATAGGACTATTAAGACCTACCCTAACCAGAAATTCTGGATAGATGGCAGCATTCGCTCAAACCTGAAAGTGTGAACCACCGCATTTAAACATGGCAAGGTGACTGTGAATATGGAAGAATATAAACAGAGTCGTCATTCCCTCCGCAAGGCAATCAAGCAGGCAAAACGTCAGTATAGAGACAAAGTGAAGTCGCAATTCAACGGCTCAGACATGAGACATTTGTAGCAGGGTCTACAGACAATCACGGACTACAAAAGGAAAACCAGCCACGTCGAGGACACCGACGTCTTGCTTCAGGACAAGCTTAACACGTTCTTTGCCCGCTTCAAGGATAACACAGTGCCACCGAAGCGACCCGCTACTGTGGGCTACCGCTACTAAGGACTGTGGGCTCTCCTTCTCCGTGGTCGAAGTGAGTAAGACATTTAACCTTCTCATAGGTGAATTCCAAATATCTCTAATGGTTGCCCTAGCGTGGGTTTTTTATGCACATGATGTTAGAATGTTCTCTCCATTCTGGAATGTGATTGTTACGCAGCAGTACATTTAATCCGCGCTGCCCTCAAACCAAGGCACACTGTTTTTATTTAAAGGTTGTTTTCAATTTTAAATGATTTTCTAACAAGTTTTTATTTTTTAAGAACAGTTTGAATTGAGGTGTGTTCCGCCACCTCATTCATTCACGTAAATCCGTGTGAATCTGTAGCTCCAAGACATTGGTCTCCAAGCGATTGGTCTCCTCTACTAGGTTTCCCACCAGCTCCTCTGTCAGAAACAACTTGAAGCACTCTGCCTCAGACGGAAATGGCAAGGGGCGTTGCACTCAAAAATGGGACTCATCAAAACAAACAGCAGGGCCAGGAGGGATAAAATTGCTTGCGGCCTTCCAGCTACCACAGAACGAACTCCTGTACTTCATCCAGTGTCGGTCTGCCTCCATCACCACCAGCATCTTCAAAGGGACCTGGGACATCGTCAGTGGACAAGATGTTCTCAGATTCAGGGTTTTCCATGGCTACAAGGTTGGGGGGCAGCTCCTCACTGTCACTGTCAGAATCTGATTCCTGACTTTCATACTCAGACTCATTGTCAGAATTAAATAAATCTCCAAAATTTCAGCATTTATGAGTTGTCTCCTTTTGAAAGACATTGCTAATGCTACAGCTTATCTCACTAGCTACATATATAAACAACATCACTGAATGGCTCAGAGTGGGAGTGAGAGGTTACGTGATTGACTGCCAGCACGCACCACTTTTATCAATAAATCACAATCAGAAAATGTTTTGTGCCGTAATTATTTATATATTTACTGTTTTATTCACATGTTTTCAAGTACTATAGACAAATCATGCATTCCGATTATTGCATAGATCGTAATCATTCCAGCTATGTGTGGAGCTTTGTTTGTTGACATACAATGCATTCTGGGTGTCACATAATCGTCTGTCAGACCAAAGAAGTTACAACAAAATGAGGTGAGTAAGGGTTCACTCATTTTTTGAGAACTTTACATTTAAGTCATTTAGCAGACGCTCTTATCCAGAGCGACTTACAAATTGGGAAGTGAATGGTGGGATGTGAACAATGGTAGACGACACACACCCTTGCATACAATAAACAGACTAAACTCATCTTGTCTTCTCTTATTATCTTTGGTTTCTGTGAGAGAAAAAAAGCATGTCAGAAACTGCCCATCGTCGGATTACTTTAGATTTCTAGAAAGTGTTTTACTCAGTTATTTCGATCAATGGTGAGCTCAACCGTGATGTGATTCATTATAATTGTAATTACTATTAGCTAATTCATATTGCCATTTATGTCAGCCGAGAGTTACAAAAATATGACCGCTTGTGTTACGTCAGTCTTTCCTCAGTTAGCGATAGGACAAATGTAGCCCACATTTTTTCCGGTTTGGATGATTGTGTTATGCTGTAGATACTAATGTGAATGTCTGAACATTGCATCCAAGAATAAACTGCTCACATTCTTGACATAACTTTGTAAGGACTGTGTTTGTGCAAAATGTTAATGAAAAAACAGTAGCCTGCTCAAATAGTGATTGTTGAGTCATTCGAAAGTGACCGTTCTAAATAGGCATTCTAAATAAGCTTTCTAATCACACCGGTTTGATCGTAGCTATAGGGACCATGTGTAAAAAGGTTAACGTGTTAAACCTCGCAAGGCTGCAGGCCCAGACGGCATCCCCGGCCGCGTCCTCAGAGCATGCGCAGATCAGCTGGCTGGTGTGTTTACGAACATATTCAATCAATCCTTATCCCAGTCTGTTGTTCCCACATGCTTCAAGAGGGCCACCATTGTTCCTGTTCCCAAGAAAGCTAAGGTAACAGCTAAATGACTACCGCCCCGTAGCACTCACTTCCATCATCATGAAGTGCTTTGAGAGACTAATTAAGGACCATATAACCTCCACCCTACCTGACACCCTAGACCCACTCCAATTTGCTAACCGCCCCAGTAGGTCCACAGATGATGCAATTGCAATCACACTGCACAGTGCCCTAACCCATCTGAACAAGAGGAATACCTACAGTGGGGAGAACAAGTATTTGATACACTGCCGATTTTGCAGGTTTTCCTACTTACAAAGCATGTAAAGGTCTGTAATTCTTTATCATAGGTACACTTCAACTGTGAGAGACGGAATCTAAAACAAAAATCCAGAAAATCACATTGAATGATTTTTAATGTGGATTCTACTTATGAATGAATCGGGAATAAGGATTAGAGAAAAAGTTAGAGGGATAAATATCATATCCCCGAAAACATGTTAACCTTCCGTTATTGGTAATGGTGAGAGGTTAGCATGTTTTGGGATATGGTCTTTGTGCGTCTAACTTTCTCACTCATTATTTTTTGAGATACATTCATAATTAACCTGCTGCAATCCCCCTATCGGGATAAGTGTTTTCAACAACCACTGAAAAGCATAGCGCTACATACAATAAATATTACTATAAATATTTATATTCATGAAATCACAAGTGCAATATAGGAAAACACAGCTTAGCCTTTTGTTAACCTTTTACGTCTAGGGGGCAGTATTTTAATTTTTGGATAAAAAACGTTCCTGTTTTAAACAAGATATTTTGTCACGAAAAGATGCTCGATTATGCATATACAGCTTTGGATAGAAAACACTCTGATGTTTCCAAAATTGCAAAGATATTGTCTGTGAGTGCAACAGAACTGATGTTACAGGCGAAACCCAGATAAAAATCCAATCAGGAAGTGCCGCATTTTTTGAAACCGTCTCATGCCAATGACTCCTTATATGGCTGTGAATGAGCTACGAAGGAGCTTACGTTTTCTCCGTATTCCCCAAGGTGTCTACAGCATTGTGACGTCTTTTTATGCATTTCTGTTGAAGAATAGCCGTAAGGGACCACATTTAGCAAGTGGTCACATGATGTCTCCCGCAGAAAATCTTGCGTAAAATACTGAGGTAGCCATTTTTCCAATCGCTTCTTATCAGAAACCAATTGCCTCGACGGATATATTATCGAATATATATGTTAAAAACACCTTGAGGATTGATTCTAAACAACGTTTGTCATGTTTCTGTCGGTATTATGGAGCTAATTTGGAAAAAAGTTCAGCGTTGTAGTGATAGCATTTTCCGGTCGATTTCTCAGCCAAACGTGATGAACAAACGGGAGCTATTTCGCCTACAAAAAATAATATTTTTGGAAAAAAGGAACATTTGCAATCTAACTGGGAGTCTCCTGAGTGAAAACATCCGAAGTTCTTGTGGGGTAAATTATTTAATTTGATTGCTTTTCTAATTTTCATGAAAATGTTGCCTGCTGCCAGCAGAGCCTAGCATAGCATTATGCCATGATAAACTTACACAAATACTTATCTAGCGTTGGCTGTAACGCATACTTTGAAAATCTGAGATGACAGTGTGATTAACAAAAGGCTAAGCTGTGTCTCAATATATTTCATGTGTGATTTTCATGAATAGGAACATTTTCTAGGGGTATTTATATTTATGTCCGCTACGTTATGCTAATTCGTTTGAGGCTATGATTACGCTCCCGGATCCGGGATTGCTAGTCACAAGACATTTTTTAATTACGCTTTACAGCGAAAGCAATCCAAGCGTTTGTGTAAGTTTATCGATCGCACGATAAAACATTAAGTACACTTAGCATCAGGTAGCTCGGTCACAAAAATCAGAAAAGCATTCAAATTAAAACCTCTTGATACTCCCCATCCCGGATCCGGGATCGTGAATAAAGCCTCAGGCTCATTAGCATAACACAACGTTAACGATTTCTGAAAATCGCAAATAAAATGAAAATAATGCGCCTGCTCTCAAGCTTAGCCTTTTCTTAACAACACTGTCATCTCAGATTTTCAAAATATGCTTTTGAACCATAGCAAATCAATCATTTGTGTAAGAGTATTGCAAGCTAGCTTAGCATTTTGCGTAGCATTTAGCACGCAACATTTTCACAAAAACCAGATAACCAAATAAATAAAATCATTTACCTTTGAAGAGCTTCGGATGTTTTCAATGAGGAGACTCTCAGTTACATAGCAAATGTTCAGTTTTTCCTGAAAGAATCTTTGTGTAGGAGAAATCGCTCCGTTTTGTACATCACATTTGGCTACCGAAACGAACCGAAAATTCAGTCACCAAAACGTCAAATACCAGCAGCTGAAAATGACGCACCAATTTCGACGGAGGACACCGGGCGGACACCTGGAAAATGTAGTCTGTTATGGTCAATCTTCCAATGATATGCCTACAAATACGTCAAATACGTTGAAAAAATATAGCCAGCTAGATGGCTGAGTCGTATTGAAAGCTAGCTAGCTAGCTATATCATATCAAACCTGTCGCCTGGTTTGCTTGGTTAGCTAATAGTCAATGCCATAGCAATAAATATATAAATTAAGCTGGCTAGCTTAACGCTAACCATTTAGCTAGCTAGCTAATGACAGCAAGCTAAATACATGGCTCACTCTGGCTGGCACTGGCAGGAGTATGGGTTAACGTAAGTTACAGCATAGTGAGGGTGAATTAAATTCTTCAAATATCTTGCTAGCAAACTAGAAACATTAGCAAAGCCAGCTGCTGTCACATATTGGCTATCTAGCATCATGATATCGTTTCTAAAGCTGGACGCTGTGGAATTGCAATTTCAGCTGGACTTCAAAGTGCCAATGGAAACGAGGCTTAAATTAATTTGTCCAAATACTTGACACCTTCAAAATGGGGGGACTAGACACAGTGCTTTCATTTCTAACTGGTAAAACAGATATAATATAATAATAAATAATATATCCCATTTAGCAGACGCTTTTGTCCAAAGCGACTTACAAGTCGGCTGGGGCCACTACTTTACATATGGGTGGCCCCAGTGGGAAACGAACCCACGACACTTGGCGTTGCAAGCGCCAAGCTCTACCGACTGAGCCACACAGGACCATATGTAAGAAAATACCCTCAAATAAAAAAGGGGACATTCTGTACTGTCGCCTCATAAAACATTTGATATCCAATCCAAATTGTTGAAGTATAGAGCCAAATTAAATGTTTTAGAGTCACTGTCCAAATAAATACAGAGAGGGAATGTATATAACTTATCACAGTTACAGCATTATGCAGATACCAAATTACAAGGAGAGAGTAGAGAGGGAAGTTGAGTTGAAAGCACAGGTCTTCTTTTCAATACGTGGAGAGAAATGGTCTTCAGAAGAGTAGAGAACACGTTCATTACAGACCCACTAACTGGCTGGCGATTGGACTGAGGATCCACCGCAGTCATCCCGCTTGCTTTGAACCTCTGAGTATTCATCTCTGACTCTTGCTCGCCAAGATCGGGATGAGAGGACCTAGACAAGTGGAGGAGAGTTAGAAGAGAGGGAGAGACAGAGAGGAGTAAGAGACAGACAAAGAGAAATAGAGGGAGAGACAGAAAGAGAGAGATACATTCACTTCACTCTGTCCCTCACTGTAAGTTGACTTGAGTTAATGAATACAGCAGAGTACTGTTACCGGCAGGTCAGTGGCGGGCAGCTGTTCTTTGAGGCTGGTTTCATTTCTGTAACGAAAGTGTCAGGAGAAGCTCCTTTCACTTCCTCTCTCTCACTTCCTCTCTCTCACTTCCTCTCTCTCACTTCCTCTCTCTCACTTCCTCTCTCTCACTTCCTCTCTCTCACTTCCTCTCTCTCACTTCCTCTCTCTCACTTCCTCTCTCTCACTTGCTCTCTCTCACTTCCTCTCTCTCACTTCCTCTCTCTCACTCTCTGTGCAGTGAGTGAGAAGTGTATTATCTCAACCAAGTGGCCGAATCCTCCCTTCAATATAAGTGTGTCGCGAGGGCAATGGCATGACTCAGGGTAAGCCCGATAATGTGATTCCCCCTAAGGTTAAAATGCACCTTGTTCACCGCAGTCTGAAAACAATTAAGACCTCCATCTTTGGTGCTCATCCTTGTACTGGACAGCTGAAATGACTGCAGATAAAACTGTACATGATGAAGGAATAGAGATTCAGCATACACACGTAGGTAGGAAAACACACATTAACCAGAAATGGAAACGTTTGAATGATGCAGCTACAGTATTACAGCATTACTCCATTCCTTCCGTTCAACTGTTTAGCTCTGGACTACCTCTCTGCTGATCTAAGGTTTACCAAGAGACCAATACAAGCCTTGTTGTTTGACTGTCCCACTGCTTCACTGTATAGCATTGTTCTTTATTAGTAATTATTAGTAATTAGTCATTTCTGATTGCTCACCTACCTCTGACGTCCATTTGGTGTCAAGTACTAGTCCACATTTTCCTTTCTGATGTCCTCTTCAGAAAACACAGCCTGTTCCCACCACAACACTTGAAGCACAAAGGAAACAGAAGTGACTCAATGTCAATATAATTGCACTATAATTACAACGTATAATTACAATGTATTAGTGTTCATTCAGTCAAGCAATTTCAAATACAAATGTTTCTTTGTTAAAAGATAATTGGTCACTTGAGTTCTATTTTTCAAAGAACCTCTTTAATGTAAAGTTCCCATATTCGGGGACCCTATTGGATTTATTTTTTTTTATAGTCTGGAATGACAACGGTAGCCCTGGGCCCTGTTTCAGAAAGCAGGTTTAACACACTCTGAGTTTAAACCTGAACTCTGGGTTGACTAACTCTGAACTGAGAAACTCAAGAGTTTTCGGTTTCCGAACAGGTGATAACAATTAGTTCAATCAACTCTGAGTTAAGTTAACCCTGAGTAAAGCACGTGCATGAGGAGATAAAAGGCCCTCATCAATGAAACGCAGATAACATGATTCATCTTGGCAACAGGAGAAAAAGGCTTGAACCTCCTACTTCTCCCCAGTGGAGTTAGAAATATTAATGAACGCGTATGCAGAATATGAGTATATATTTAAGGAAAAAAGCAATACAGTAGCAGCAGCAAAGGAACGTGAGCTGGCGTGACAGAAAATTGCTGACCGAGTGAGTATTAATTGAAAAAAAAGAAATGTTTTATCTTGAGTGTTCCACTTATTCAACATTTCTGTAGTGTGTGTTTGTGTGTGTTTAATATTTATGAAGGTGCAACCCAACAGGCACAAAACGTACTTGGCAGCAACTGAAGATAAAATATAAAAATATACTTCAAACAGATGAAGTATAATTTGTTGTTTAGCCTACCCTACCTATCTAAACTGCATTCAGTGGCTACATTCAACATATTTGAAATTTTCTAAGCAAAAAAAGTACATTTTTCAGCCTTCCCAACACTGCCAGTATTCAATATTGTCTATTTGAAAGTAACATCTAAATGCCTTTATACATAGAAGTCTCAATGTGTGCTTACTGGACATAAAGTTTGACCT
Source organism: Oncorhynchus masou masou (assembly GCF_036934945.1). NCBI lineage: Eukaryota > Metazoa > Chordata > Actinopteri > Salmoniformes > Salmonidae > Oncorhynchus > Oncorhynchus masou. The sequence continues at coordinate 40,578,768 of NC_088219.1, forward strand.
CCATTATAGCCAATAGAGGGCTGAAAAACAGGTGGGGGTTCACTCAGAGGCTGAACAGATGGCCCTCAATCAAAACAGATGGCCCTCAATCAAAACAGATGGCCCTCAATCAAAACAGATTGCCCTCAATCAAAACAGATGGCCCTCAGTCAAAACAGATGGCCCTCAGTCAAAACAGATAGCCCTCAGTCAAAACAGATGGCCCTCAGTCAAAACAGATGGCCCTCAGTCAAAACAGATGGCCCTCAGTCAAAACAGATGGCCCTCAGTCAAAACAGATTGCTGAAGGCATCTCTGAAGGAAGCTCATCTGACCCAACCACCCCCCACGAGACAAGGGCCTACATAAGAGGTTAGTTATTCAAATTAATAACATATGTACATTCCTCCTTTTGAACGTGACGCCCATCCATCTTAGACACAACTTGGCACTTTGACTTTCTTGTAGCGGTACAATTATTTGTAATTGAGTGCCGTTACTTTTTCAGATTCTTCGTTGTCCTTCAGGCATCATAATCCATTTTTAAGGTGACTTAGAGTTATATATTTAAAAACATTGATGTGGTCTGCATACAGTTCTAATTAGGTGGTGGGTTATACTTACCTTTCTAATCTTCATCTTCTACTAGCACTTTTCTAAATACTCGACAGATTTTTCAAATGTTATACTTACCTATCTAATCTTCATCTTCTAGGGTGTTACATGGTATACTCTGAGAAGGTGGAGCCTGTTGAGGTTTACACAAATCATCTAACAGTTGATGATAGTGTTGTACTCTAAATACTCGACAGATTTTTCATAATGGGTTAGAGTATAACACCGAAATCGTTAATTTTCATTACTGGAGGGTGATTAAGACACCTTGTTAGCTGCCACAGAGAAGGAATATACAGAGAGGCCTGTTGAGGTTTACACCTTAATCATCTAACAGTTGATGATAGTGTTGTACCACAATAAAATTTGCACCTTTTCTCTAACAGAGCAATGCTGGAAATTACAATGAGGAATAGGGTCCATCCACCTCCACAGCACAACTTCCCTCAGTAAGATGTTGTTCAGCATTGGCCCATGACTTACAATGAAACTAAGTAGACCTGGCACTGTGAAATTCAATGTCATTTATTTTTTGTTCCTATAGTTCCCCGTGAAACAGCTGTACAAGGTGTACGTAGAGAAACTAATCGAAAAATAAGGCTGCAGACGATAAAAATAGAAATACAACTGCTGGAACATCCGTTAAAGGTGGATGATATTACTAGTTTGAACAACATAAAAAAAAAGATTACTGTACTGCATTTGTACTTGCAGGAAATAAAGAAAGGCATATTGTCTTTATTTGACACTGGGGAGGTGATGGGTCAATCAGAAATGATGGGAGCATATTGTCTTTATTTGACACTGGGGAGGTGATGGGTCAATCAGAAATGATGGGAGCATATTGTCTTTATTTGACACTGGGGAGGTGATGGGTCAATCAGAAATGATGGGAGCATATTGTCTTTATTTGACACTGGGGAGGTGATGGGTCAATCAGAAATGATGGGAGCATATTGTGTCACTGCGGGAACCACTGGGCTCAGGATCAGGCTGTGGGCTCAGGATCAGGGTAAGGGGTCAGCAAATAGGGCTGGCAGGGGTACCCTCTGTCACCAAGCAGGCAACCATTGAACTCTCCTATGATATGACAATACAGTTTCAGTTGCAATAGGAGGAAACAAAATATTAATTATAATAGGAAAATGTGTGAGTCATGCACAGATTTAGGCCACTGGGCTTCCACGTTGCTGATGATGTGGGCTGCATCACATATGATCTTCACAGTGCAGAACCATAATTAGCTGCAGTAGTACTGTGAAGTATCTTTCATTTGGAATGCTAAAGGCTACTATTTAGGCCTACCTGCACATTAATGCTGTGGAAAGGCTTCCTATTCACATAATATCCTTCATTAACTGAAGGAGCTGTGATAGGAATATGAGTGCCATCTATGCAGCCAATTACACTTGGAAACCCTAAAATATGTAAAAATTAACTGATTAGTGCTTCAAGTCTCAAAGCTTCATGCTAAATTAATGAATTATTGCTTAGACTGATACCTGCAATTCTGTGGAATTCTTCTTTGATGAGCCTTGTGGGTCTGTGACTTGGGAACACCACAAAAGTGTACAGTAAACGTTCCAGTGCAAGAGTCTCATTTCTGACAGCTCGACAGACGGTTGCCTTGTAAATATGCTCAGCATCACCAATGCTATATAGAAAACTTCCGTTGGCAAAAGAACAAAGTGCAACACAAATAGTTTGTTCAAAACTGAGACTACGTCCACGATGTGCCATATGAACGATATGAGGGCTGAGAATACTGTTCAGGTGAATGATCGATTGTGCAGAAAAACAGAAAAGCTCAAACAGATACTCATCAGGGAATGAGAAAACATCCAAGCGGGGTCTGATCACCCTCTTCCCGACAGATCTCTGTGGAGTATTTGTGCTTCAATATCAACTGGCTCTTCAAGAAAAGGACATACCATGTCTGACACCGCCTTCAGTCTGCAGGCTTCAGCTTGAGAGGAGGAGAAATTCAGGGTTAGTTGAAAACCTGCCAGCGAGCAGGTTAGCTTCACGGAATATGTTGCCATAGTAACTGACTCAGAGTTAAGCTGAACTGGCTTTGTGAAACCGAAAAGCCAGAGTTTCCTTCAACTCTGAGTCAACCAACTCTGAGTTTTCACTAAACCCTCGTTCTAAAACAGGGCCCTGTTCTCACACTGCAAGAGCAGGGTGTCTGCGGAAAGCTGAGTATCTTGGCTATTGATCAGTGCCTTCAAATCTTTGGTGTGACTTACTATCATGTATGGGCATACAAATGTATAGGGGAAGGCTGAGCCAATGACCTCATTTCAAGATGGTTGCTACCTACATTCCAGTTAGAGTTGTACAGCATGAACAAAATAAACACGGAATACGTTGATAAACACCGAAAGCTGTGACTCCACAGATCATGAGGATATATTATTTGTCTGTGACCTACTGTTTTTTATCACCAGCCACAAGAGTCAAAATGTTTCTTTTTCTCCAAACTACAAACATCTTATGAGGTGATCTTTGATATGGTGTCACGTTCTGTCACGATTTACTAAGAGTGGTGGGTGGAATCAGGCGCAGAGAGCAGGGTTCAGTAATTGACAATTTATTCTCTGGCGCACAAAAACGGTCACGCCAACACACAGGGCGAATACAATTACCCAGCCCAACACAGGACCAAAATAGTCCGGAGAATAAAGACACGAAAACCAGCATATAACAGGATAACAAAAACAATCCTGCACAAAACAAGGGCGGGACAACCTACTATATATAAGGACGCTAATTAAACTAAAATACACACAGGTGAAACTAATAAGACAAGACCAACGAAAAAAGGGATCGGTAGTGGCTAGTAGGACGGTGACGACGACCGCCGAGCACCGCCCGAACAGGCAGGTGAGCCAACTTCGGCAGAAGTCGTGTCACGTCCTGACCTTTATTTCCTTTGTTTTGTCATTATTTAGTATGGTCAGGGCGTGAGTTGGGGTGGGCAGTCTGTTTGTTTTGTCATTATTTAGTATGGTCAGGGTTTTGTCATTATTTAGTATGGTCGTGAGTTGGGGTGGGCAGTCTGTTTGTTTTGTCATTATTTAGTATGGTCAGGGCGTGAGTTGGGGTGGGCAGTCTGTTTGTTTTGTCATTATTTAGTATGGTCAGGGCGTGAGTTGGGGTGGGCAGTCTGTTTGTTTTTCTATGATTTCTATGTTTCGGCCTAGTATGGTTCTCAATCAGAGGCAGGTGTCATTAGTTGTCTCTGATTGAGAATCATACTTAGGTAGCCTGGGTTTCACTGTGTGTTTGTGGGTGTTTGTTTCCGTGTCTGTGTTTTTCACCACACGGTACTGTTTTGGGTTTCGTTCATTCCTCGTTTATTGTTTTTGTATTCAGTTGTTCATGTGCACTATTTCTTATTAAAGGAACCATGGACTCTTACCACGCCGCATATTGGTCCTCCGATCCTTTTCGCCTCTCCTCTTCGGAAGAAGAGGAGGAAATCCCTTACATATGGTCTGTGTTTGCGCTACATTGGGTGTGTGAAATTAATCATTAGGATGGTAGGAACCAATCTAGCCTATTGCCAATGTTAGCTGATGATGTGTGACTTAATGGCAACATCGAATGTCCACCGAGTGACTATATCTTTGCGAATCAAAAAAATGATGTTGCCTGCTTATGCGCTGTAGGCATCCATTACACAGGGGATTGGCTACTATGGCACATTGCCAGTCTTGTAGCCAATGAGGGATATGCATTTGACCTGGGTGGGACAAAGCAAGGTCGAGAACCTTTTATGTGTAATACGAACTATTGCTACCTGGATCTGAGACGAGACGACCCCTGAGCACACTACATTACAATGTAAACAGATTTCAAAGCTTTCATTTCATCGCTTTCACATAAAAGAAGGCTTCTCAAGGAGGAGAAAAACTAAGAATATCGAACAGGAACCTAAAAAGGCAGCTATGAATAAGTATACCGACAGGAGAATTCACTATAAGATCTGTAAGTAAATTATTTTCATGACTTTATATAGCTAATTTACTTCATGTATTTTGTTTTTTTATAAGTTGTCTGCTTTTTGTGCTTTGGATTTAGTTTATATAGGCCAATGTAACAAGTACTTTCTATGTTATATAATTCCAAAGTAGTTATTGTCTATGTTTCATATTAGTTCACTGTTTGCTGTTCTAAGTTTCATCCTTGCAACTTTGGAGAGGCCACTAAACTCTCATGGCCATTGTTTATTTGTGATTTTCACCTCTTTGTCTCCAGACCCCACTCCTCTTCAACCACCCCCACTGCAGGCCCTGGGACCACTCCCCTTCAACCACCCCCACTGCAGGCCCTGGGACCACTCCCCTTCAACCACCCCCACTGCAGGCCCTGGGACCACTCCCCTCTCTGCAAGTTCATCTGGAGGTGTGGGGGCAGGGAGGAGATCTAGAAAGAGGCAGTGGAAGCAGCACAACTGAGGGAGATGAAACTGTGGACAGGTGGCATACAGTCCTTCAATCAATCACATTTATGTATAAAGCCCTTTGAAGATGATGAGGAGCCAGAACAAACGAGCTGAAGGCCCACAGTTGATTAGTGATGAAACATACACCCCCTTGCAGTTGTTTCAGCCCTGCTTTACCACCTCTGTACTGGAAACACTAATTAGTTATACCGACAGGTATTGGGGACAAGAAGCAGCAGGAGGGAAGGAAGATGTCCTGGAAACCTGTCACCATGGGTGACATGCTCAACTACATTTCCTTGGTGATTTACATAGGACTGGTAAAGGTATCAAGACTAGTTGACAACTGGAGCAAGTCCCCAATCTATCGGTTTGAGTTCCCCACCTCCATCATGAGTGAACTGATTCTTGGCCATCAACCGTACTCTTCACATGAGTGACCCAAAAAAAGGATCAGGACAATGACCAGAAGAAGGGGACTGATCGTCTTGCAAGTGTCAATCTCCTTTAAAATGACATGGTGGAGGCATGCAAAACGTACTACCAGCCTGCTCAAAACCCATCTATAGATGAGCACATGTTTGCCTCAAAGGCTCGAATTGGCTTGAAGCAATATATGAAAAATACATGCTCTTTGTGCTAGCCAATTCAGCCTCTGCCTACACGTGGACATTTTTTCATCTATGAAGTCAAGACGATCACACCCACTGGGAAGGGCCTTAGTTATGACTCTGTCATGCAGCTGATGGACTTCCCCTTACTTGGCAGTAGGTATAAGCTCTTTTTGGACAATTTTATACTAGTCCATGCTTTTCATAGACCTCTTGAAAAATAAAATAGCAGCTTTTAGGCCCATTTTTCCTAACAGAATCAGTGGAGAGGGGGACCATACGTTGGATCAGGACTAACATGCTGATTTTGGTGACATAAAGTAGCCATGCTCACCACAGCATAAGGCAACAATAATGACCATAATTCAAGGAGGGTGAAAAATGCCAATGGGGCATGGGTGAGGAAGAATGTCCCCGTTTCTGTGAAGGACAACAATGCAAGCATGGCGGTGTCGACCTCTCTGAGGCTCTGATAGGCTACTACCAGGTTCTCCACAAGACCAGGAAGTGGTATGATGTTTTTACCACTTTGTCGACATTGCTACAGTAAATGCTTTCATTCTCCACAAGCAGACGGCCAAAGCAAAAGGTCAAATCTCTCTCTCCCAGTTCGAGATCAGCTGGTGTCAAAAATGGCTGAAATGGGTGCCCAAAACAACCTCCCAGCAATCACCCCCCACTCAAGGTGAGCGCCACTATCCAACGCACATGGCAAAAGACAAAAGGAAGAATTGCAAGCATTTCACAAAGCACAGGGGGGGAGAGGGTGAAATTCCAGACCTTCTGTCTGAAATGTCAGTTCGCTTCTTGTTTCATGGCAGGAACTGCTTCAAAGACTATCAGGACATGCACAAGCTATGTTGAAAGTGAAATCTAATCATCCACACCTGGGAGGTAAAATGAACACGAATGCCCTTGGTAAATCGTTCAGCTTATTTCTATTTTTGCACTTTTTTTTGTGAAGGACACGTGTAACCAAATATATTTTTTTATGTACATATGTTGCTTTTATGATGTTTTTTGTAAACAGTTCAATTGTATCTGGGACCAATTCATTGGATATGTCTAAGCTAAACATTCAGGCACTTTGAGAGGTTGAAAAAATGCATAGATATCCCCTGTCCCCTGACACCACCACAATGTTTGAGAGAAGTTGATATGGTAGAAAATGTGTTTTTATATAGATCAAATGGCGTTTAGGGATTGCAAATATGTAATAGCACTGGAATAATCTAATTTACAGACATATGCCACTTTGTAGAGGTTTAGGGACACTTGGAAGCATCCCGTGACCACACTTACTAAAACATCTGCCAATTTCTGGTTGTTAGGTCTATCAATCACATTTTTTTCTGATATTGTTCACATATTGCGGAAGCCATATGATGTGTTTCCAACTCTAGACATCAATAATTCACTTATAGCTTGTCAATGAAATACAATTTTTTATTTATTTTGTGTGTGCATGGTATTGTGAATTCTGAACTATGTAACTCCAATCATTCTTCTGATGACTTCCTCATAATTTCCCAGATGTTTTCTTTCCAACTATACCAAGTTTTTACATGTCCGTTTAAGTGGAACATTTTGCAATTACATTTAAGAGGTTCTAGAAGCTCAGGTTGTATCTAATTGGTCACTTGTGTTCAATTTTTCTGAGAAATACTTTTATTTTATTGTAAAAACAGAAAGTCTTTCAAAGAATGTCTATTTTAGTTGCATTTACAGTGCATTCGGAAAGTATTCAGACCCCTTGACTTTTACCACATTTTGTTACATTACAGCCTGATTCTAAATTAGATTGAGGAATTTTTTTCACTTAATCTGTACACAACACCACATAATGAGAAAGCAAAAACAGGTTTTTAGAAATCTTTGCAAATTTATAATTCATGAACAGATACCTTATTTACATAAGTATCTAGACAATTTGCTATGCATCTTGCAATTGGTGCATCCTGTTTCCATTGATCATCCTTGAGATGTTTCTACAACTTGGAGTCCACCTGTGGTAAATTCAATTGATTGGACATGATTTGGAAAGGCACACAAAAACCAAGCCATGAGGTTGTAGGAATTGTCCGTAGATCTCCGAGACAGGATTGTGTTGATGCACAGATCTCGGAAAGGTACCAAAACATTTCTGAAGAATTGAAGATCCCCAAGAACACAGTGGCCTTCATCATTCTAAATGGAAGAAGTTAGGAACCACCAAAGCTCTTCCTAGAGCTGGCCGCCTGGCCAAACTGATCAATCAGGGCAGAAGGGCCGTGGTCAGAGAGGTGACCAGGAACCCGATGGTCAATCTGACAGAGCTCCAGAGTTCTTCTGTGGAGATGGGAGAACATTCCAGATGGACAAACATCTCTGCAGTACTCCACCAATGAGGCCATTGGCCAGACAGAAGCCACTACTCAGGAAAAGGCACATGACAGCCCGCTTGGAGTTTGCCAAAAGGCACCTAAAGGACTTTCAGACCGTGAGAAACAAGATTCTCTGGTCTGATGACGCTTTGGTCTGAATGTCAAGCGTCACGTCTGGAGGAAACCTTGCGCCAACCCTACGGTGAAGCATGGAGGTGTCAGCATCATGCTGTGGGGATGTTTTTCAGCAGCAGGGACTGGGAGAGTAGTCAGGATTGAGGAAAGGATGAATGGAGCAAAGTACAGAGAGATCCTTGATGAAATATTGCTCCAGATCTCAGACTGGGGTGATGGTTCATCTTCAACATGACAATGACCCTAAGCACACAGCTAAGACAATGTAGGAGTGGCTTCAGGACAAGTCTCTGAATGTCCTTGAGTGGCCCAACTAGAGCCTGGACTTGAACCCGATCTAACATCTCTGGAGATACCTGAAAATAGCTGTTCAGCGATGCTCCCCATCCAACCTGACCTTGCTTGAGAGGATCTGCAGAAAAGAATGAGAGAAACTTCACAAATACAGGTGTGCCAAGTTTGTAGCATCATACCAAAGAAGACTTGAGGCTGTAATCACTGCCAAAGGTGCTTCAACAAAGTACTGAGTAAAGGGTCTGAGTATTTATGTAAATGTGATAAATCAGTTTAAAATGTTTTATACATTTGCAAAAATGTATAAACCTGTTTTTGTTTTGTCATATGGGGTGTAGTGTGTAAATTGATGACAAAAAAACACATATTTTATCCATTTTAGAATAAGGCTGTAAAGTAACAATACTATAAGGCAGTACTGAGATGTAACAGTGGTTTTCCTCTGTAGTTGCCTGGACAGGCTAAACTGTTCTATTCATCAATTTGTCCAACAATAACACTGCTATTGAATCCTTCACTAACTAGCCTATTTCCCTATTTAAGGGCTCTGTTAAATGTGTATCACGTTAACGATTGAGCGATAGGAATGGAAAGGTCATTCCCGATTTGAGATGTGATATGTAGCGTTTGTCTTGAATGCAATCTCCTCTAAAGCCGTAACGTTGCCTTTAAATGTCAATCCTGCTGTAACGTTGAACTTCTGCATTATGGGTTGAATAGAGCCTTAAGTTCCCTGTCAACATTTTCTTCTGCATTATGGGTTGTTCCCTGACAACATTTTCGTCCTTAAGTTCCCTGTCAACATTTTCTTCTGCATTATGGGTTGAATAGAGCCTTAAGTTCCCTGTCAACATTTTCTTCTGCATTATGGGTTGAATAGAGCCTTAAGTTCCCTGTCAACATTTTCTTCAACATCATCGTTTAAAAAGCAATGTGTGAGGTCCACCGATAAAACCTGCTTCATAAATGAAGTGATGTAATTACTTCGCCACCATGGCCTATTTATTTCCTTAACTTACCTCATTTGCACTCACTGTATATGGACTTTTTGTTTTCTTTTGTTCTACTGTATTATTGACTGTATGTTTTGTTTATTCCATGTAACTCTGTTGTTGTATGTGTCGAATTGTTATGCTTTATCTTGGCCAGGTCGCAGTTGCAAATGAGAACTTGTTCTCAACTGGCCTACCTGGTTAAATAAAGGTGGGGGAAAAAGGATCTAGCTCTTCTCCTTCTGACCCTCTAGCCTTTTATTCATACTGATACACACAATAACTCCCTTCTTCATGTATAATTTCTACTATCTTAGATGCACTATGGAAGAGTCTGTTTAGATACCCTCTCCCTTCCAATTCCTGTGTGATTTACAATGGCCCTTCACCCCTGTCATTATGAACATGCAGCTAGCTGCTTCACAGCCTCCCCCTATGGTCCCTGTGTAATGAAAATATAATGATCTACATCTAACACATCGTATTTCAACACATTGTCCCTAATGGGTTTAAATGGGGGAGATTGACAGAGCAAGACCCCTATTTCATAGGCTAACATCTGCAACCCAAAGTTTGACAATGGATTGATTTTGCAGCTGGTTTCTAGGGATTATGACAATGTTCGGGAGACTGACAGAGCAAGCCCCCTATTTCATAGGCTACCATCTGCAACCCAAAGCTCGGCAATGGATTGATTTTGCAGATAGTTAGAGGGATTACGCCAATGTTCTGTAAATAAATGGCACGCAGGGAGATGGTTCTCCTTTATCAAGTCTACACATCATATGTAAATACGGGAACTGTAGAGAAGCTAATGATAGCACCTATTATGTTGGGCAACTGATGATGATTCATATAAAAGCTACCAGAGAGGTAGTATTGACTGTAACCTCTATTTCACAGTACTGAATCTGGCTTCATTGATACTGTAGTGTAGGAACTGAACATACTGTCAACAGTAGTACCTAACGATTTAGATTTCGAAAGGCCATATGAAGTACATGCATTGTCATGTTAAACGGCCTGGAGAAAACATTGACAACGAGATCAATATTTACATATTGACTGACCTAAGTTACACAGCAAATAAAATCCCTGGCGGAACATTAATGACAGAGAATAAAAGTTTGTGTACAAGACCCGGCTTATCTGTTTCCTCCGTTAACTTCAAAGTCGGGATTCGGATCCCTTTATTTGATTTTCAACCGTGTGTAATTATTGTAATGATCTCGGCAGACAAATCCTAATTGCACACAATGTTTATGATCAACAGGAAGTGAGAGCAAGGCATCTGCTATCCTCGATCAACACACTTCGTTAGGCTAGAGCCTGTTCTGCTGCAGTAAAAAGGGGTAACACTGCGCAGCACTGCCAAAATAAATACTGTCATGCTGCTGAGAAAGCAGGCCTTATTAACTACCGATTATGAATGCAGTATATAATCGCAGGATTGTGTGTGCTTGCAAAAGAAAGAGTGACTGTGTGTCTACTCATGTGTGTGCTAGCTTGCAAGAGAGAAAGGCCATGACTGTGGGTACACTCTGTGTGTGTGTGTGTTTGTCTGTGTTCACATGCTTGTGCATGTGTGTACGTACGTGTCCACGAGTTACAGACAGGGATTAATTGTGGTTAACTTCTCTAGGATAGGGGGCAGCATTCGGAATTTTGGATGAAAAGCATGCCCAAATTCAACTGCCTGGTACTCATCCCCAGATATGCAAATTATTAGTAGGTCTGGATAGAAAACACTCTGAAGTTTCTAAAACTGTTTGAAACATGTCTGTGAGTATAAGAGAACTTATTAAGCAGGCAAAACCACGAGAAACAAACCATTCAGATTTTTTTTGAGGTCACTCTCTTTTCAATGGGGTTTCATTGGGAATCCAGATTTCTAAGGGACCTTCTTGCAGTTCCTACCGCTTCCACTGGATGTCAACAGTCCTTCTGTTGCTGTCTGCAACATCCTCCAGCATGACCGGTTTGGTGGTGGGTCAGTCATGGTGTGGGGTGGCATTTCTTTGGGGGGCCGCACAGCCCTCCATGTGCTCGCCAGAGGTAGCCTGACTGCCATTAGGTACCGAGATGAGATCCTCAGACCCCTTGTGAGACCATATGCTGGTGCGGTTGGCCCTGGGTTCCTCCCAATGCAAGACAATGCTAGACCTCATGTGGCTGGAGTGTGTCAGCAGTTCCTGCAAGAGGAAGGCATTGATGCTATGGACTGGCCCCCCCGTCCCCCAGACCTGAATCCAATTGAGCACATCTGCGACATCATGTCTCGCTCCATCCACCAACGCCACGTTGCACCACAGACTGTCCAGGAGTTGGCGGATACTTTAGTCCAGGTCTGGGAGGTGATCCCTCAGGAGACCATCCGCCACATCATCAGGAGCATGCCCAGGTGTTGTAGGGAGGTCATACAGGCACGTGGAGGCCTCACACACTACTGAGCCTCATTTTGACTTGTTTTAAGGACATTACATCAAAGTTGGATCAGCCTGTAGTGTGGTTGTCCACTTTAATTTTGAGTGTGACTCCAAATCCAGACCTACATGGGTTGATAAATTTGATTTCCATTGATCATTTTTGTGTGATTTTGTTGTCAGCACATTCAACTATGTAAAGACAAAAGTATTTAATAAGAATATTTCATCCATTCAGATCTAGGATGTGTTATTTTAGTGGTCCCTTAATTTTTTTGAGCAGTGTACATCGACGGAATTAATCGAACAAAAGGACCATTTGTGATGTTTATGGAACATATTGGAGTGCCAACAAAATAAGCTCGTCAAAGGTAAGGCATGAATTACAGTATATCTTTATTTCTGCATTTTGTGTCGCGCCTGGAGGGTTGAAATATGCTTGTCAGTGTTTGTTTCCTACGGTGCTATCCTCAGATAATAGCATTGTTTGCTTTTTCCGAAAAGCCTTTTTGAAATCTGACACGTTGGCTGGATTCACAAGTGTAGCTTTAATTTGGTATCTTGCATGTGTGATTTCATGAAAGTTTGATTTTTATAGTAATTTATTTGAATTTGGCACTCTGCATTTTCACTGGCTTTAGGCCATCCCACCTATCCCAGAGAGGTTTTTAAATAACTCCATCCATTGGGCATGTGAAGCCTCATCATACTTCACTCTAAGGTCCAACTCATCCCAAACAATCTTGGGTTGAGGTCAGGTGATTGTGGCGGCCAGGTCATCTGATGCAGCATTCCATCACTCTCCTTCTTGGTCAAATAGCCCTTACACAGCCTGGAGGTGTGATGCGTCATTGTACTGTTGAAAAACAAATGATAGTCCCACTAAGCACAAACCAGATGGGATGGCGTATCGCTGCAGAATGCCTTGAATTCGAAATAACTGACAGTGTCACCAGCAAATCACCCCCACACCATCACACCTCCTCCCCCATGCTTCACGTTGGGAACCACACATGCGGAGATCATCCATTCGCCTATTCTGCATCTCTCAAAGACACAAAATCTCAAATTTGGACTCATCAGACCAAAGGACAGATTTTCACCGGTCTATGTCATTTGCTCGTGTTTCTTGGCCCAAGCAAGTTTCTTATTATTATTGGTGTCCTTTAATGGTGTTTTCTTTGCCGAAATTCAACCATGAAGGCCTGATTCACGATGTCTCCTCTGAACAGTTGATGTTGAGATGTGTCTGTTACTTGAACTCTGTGAAGCATTTATTTTCCACGTTGACTGACCTTCATGTCTTAAAGTAATGATGGAGTGTATTTTCTCTTTGCTTATTTGAGCTGTTATTGCCATAAATGGACGTGGTCTTTTACCAAATAGGGATATCTTCTGTATACCACCCCTACCTTATCACAAAACAACTGATTGGCTCAAAGGCATTCCTGGTGACAAATGAAGCTGGTTGAGAGAATGCCAAGAGTGTGCAAAGCAGTCATCAAGGCAGAAGAATCTCAAATATAAAATTATATTTGAATTACTTTTTTGGTTACTACATGATTCCATATGCATTTTTCATAGCTTTGTTGTCTTTACTATTATTCTACAAAGTAGAAAATAGTTAAAATGAAGAAAAACCTTGGGATGAGTAGGTGTCCAAAACTTTGACTGATAGATACTATATTTCAAGAGATCCCAAATCAACAGTTGCATAAGAATTCTGTTAAACTATTGATAAAGTAAAGACAGAACAATACAAAACAGTGTTTTCTAGACTAGAGAGCCATAGGGTCTAGTCCAGTGGTCACTAACCGGTCGATTGGGAACGCACAGGAAAGTTGATACTGTGAGATTTCAAAACTTTTTAAAACCATGACTAGAGCGAGACAACACATACAGCAAAGAGCAGCTATTTTTACATGTAAGACCATGTTTAAGTCATTATTCAGCACAGTCAACACTTTGTTCAATAAGCCATAAAATGTTCATCCCTACTTCCACTCACGCTACAACAAGTACTGCGGCTGCAATGAATGCGTATAGGGAAGTGTTCCGATAAGCTTGCATCTTATTTAATATCAAGGAATATTTATTTTTCATTGGTCATAGGAATACCAACATGAATTGGTGCTTGAGGCAAAAATAATGCAGTGTGGCTTGAGTTTCACCATCAACTGGAAGACTGTATACCCTTTTCTCAGCGGAGGGAGAGCAGAGAGACGGTGATACGGGTGAGAGGCAGCCTCACTGCTGCTCCCTCCCTCCCCTCAGACTGACAATCAGATGCAGAAAGTGATCTTAACTCAGAAAAGGTTGGTGACCACCCGTCTAGTCTGTGTGAGTATGTTGCAGTGCCATGCATATAAATTCCCAATAAAAACAGTAGATGGTGAGGCCTCATTTCTACCAATGCTTTGTTACATTTTGAGGGACTGCAAAGATGAGAACAACATGTTTTTGTTGTTGTTGGAGTTTCAGTAATTAGCGAAAAAGGCAGAAAAGCTGAAAACCAGGATTCCATCATGGTCTCTGACTCATTATGGCTCAGGAGTTCAATGGAGAGGAAGAACAAAGTTTCTAAAGAGGAAGTTAAGAAGGCTATGTTTTTCAGATGAATGGTTCTTTCTTTCAGGCTGTTATTTATCCCCTTTTCATATTTCCTGATAATAAGTGGGTGGCCAAAACGCAGGAGGGCTCTAATGGCCATGGTTCGCTTTAAGCGTTTGGCAGCGCTGACATTTTATAGAGCAACCCAGGGTGAAGTTAAAATCAGTCTCGAGCTGCACGCTGTTCTAAGAGTGCCACCACACTATCACAGAATATTGTGAGATGGTAACCCCTTCAAATTACAGCCCGTTAACTACAAGGTATTTACTCTGTAATTATGTGGTAAAAAAAAGTAAATGAGCAGTAAGAACCTTTAATACGAACAATTTTATCTTACGTTTACATACTAGGAACGAAGCAAGTAAGAACTACACTGCTCAAAAAAAGAAAGGGAACAGTAAAATAACACATCCTAGATCTGAATGAATGAAATATTCTTATTAAATACTTTTTTCTTTACATAGTTGAATGTGCTGACAACAAAATCACACAAAAATGATAAATGGAAATCAAATTTATCAACCCATAGAGGTCTGGATTTGGAGTCATACTCAAAATTAAAGTGGAAAACCACACTACAGGCTGATCCAACTTTTATGCAATGTCCTTAAAACAAGTCAAAATTAGTGTGTGTGGCCTCCACGTGCCTGTATGACCTCCCTACAACGCCTGGGCATGCTCCTGATGAGGTGGCGGATGGTCTCCTGAGGGATCTCCTCCCAGACCTGGACTAAAGCATCCACCAACTCCTGGACAGTCTGTGGTGCAACGTGGCGTTGGTGGATGGAGCGAGACATGATGTCCCAGATGTGCTCAATTGGATTCAGGTCTGGGGAACAGGCGGGCCAGTCCATAGCGTCAATGCCTTCCTCTTGCAGGAACTGCTGACACACTCCAGCCACATGAGGTCTTGCATTGTCTTGCATTAGGTGGAACCCAGGGCCAACTGCACCGGCATATGGTCTCACAAGGGGTCTGAGGATCTCATCTCGGTACCTAATGGCAGTCAGGCTACCTCTGGCGAGGACATGGAGGGCTATGCGGCCCCCCAAAGAAATGCCACCCCACACCATGACTGACCCACCGCCAAACCTACACATAGATGTTTTTCTCTGTCGTCTCTCTGTTGAAAATGACTCGATCCATCTATGGGAAGTGGTTCGATGTAAGTCTCTGGTTGTCCACCAGAGGTCACAATGTCCTTCTTAGTTGTAGGCTTCTTTTTGTCCTGGAGTGTTCGTTAGAATAGATACTTCAGGTGTACCACACAGTGTTCAGAGGGATCTTTTCTTCCCTCTCGGCTTTGGTCAAATGTTCTAGACTACTTCACATGCACAGCTGCAGACGGTGCATGTTTTGGTCTAGTTTACAAAGTTTCTCACGATTTCAACATGTGAACCACGGCCTCACGTTCTCTGGTCTCAATGGTCGATTATTCAGGGTACAGGACAACTTCACACATCGGCTGCAACTCAGGATGTTTTGGTCTGATGTAAATTTGTGAGCAAGTCCTTTTAAGCTCTCTGGTCTTAGGGGTGTTCCAACACGTTGTCACAATGTCTGTGCCTACGTGGGCGTGGATACTGACTGGGCCAGGTTTATATAACAATACATTATCTCAGTTAGAAGTCTAAAATCATATTGCTATCTTTTCAAAAATAGTTTCATATTTAATCATATAATTTTTACAACATTAAGATGTAAATCCAACATACAGTGTGAAAGCTCTTAACCTCTTACACTTATGGTGGCGCTATTTCATTTTTGGAAGAAAAACGTTCCCGTTTTAAACAAGATATTTTGTCACAAAAGATGCTCGACTATGCATATAATTGCTACTGTTCGAAAGAAAACACTCTGACGTGTCCAGAAATACAAATATCTTCTCTGTGCGTGCCCTTTAACGTGAGCTTCAGGCAAAACCAAGATGACTTGGCATCCAGGAAATGACAAGGATTTTTGAGGCTCTGTCTTTCATGATCTCCTTATATGGCTGTGAACGCAAGAGGAATGAGTCTGCCCTTTCTGTCGTTTCCCCAAGGTGTCTGCAGCATTGTGACGTATTTGTAGGCAGATCGTTGGAAGATTGACCATAAGAGACCACATTTACCACGTGTCCACCCGGTGTCCTGCGCCGAAATTGGTGCGCAAAAGTCACCTGCCAGTATTTTTCCATGGGGCACAGAGAGAGAAGCAAGCTTCCACGAACTGCATGTCAATGAAGAGATATGTGAAAAAACACCTTGAGGATTGATTCCAAACAACGTTTGCCATGTTTCGATCGATATTATGTAGTTAATCCGGAAAAGTTTCACGTTGTAGGTGACTGCATTTTCGGTTCGTTTCGGTAGCCAGGCGCAATGTAGAAAACGGAACGATTTCTCCTACACACAGACGCTTTCAGGAAACACTGCGCATTTGGTATGTGGCTGGGAGTCTCCTCATTGAAAACATCAGAAGCTCTTCAAAGGTAAATGATTTTATTTATTTGGTTATCTGGCTTTTGTGAAAATGTTGCGTGCTACATGCTACACAAAATGCTATGCTAGCTTTGCATACTCTTACACAAATTAGTCAATTTCTATGGTTCAAAAGCATATTTTGAAAATCTGAGATGACAGTGTTGTTAAGAAAAGGCTAAGCTTGAGAGCAAACGCATTATTTTAATTTTATTTGCGATTTTCAGAAATCGTTAACGTTGCGTTATGCTAATGAGCCTGAGGCTTAGTCACAATCCCGGATCCGGGATGGGGAGTTTCAAGAGGTTAAAGTTAATGTTTTCGTTATAATGTCTTTCTGATCATTTGAATGAATTCACAAAATAGAGATTACTTTTCCATATTCCATCTTTCATCATTCCCAACATTCGAATGTTGAAATATATTGTCCCGGTGTCCATTGCTTGATGTAGAAGTTTTGGCGGAAAAGACTCTCTGTGTAACAAATGATTTTCATCCTTCCCATACTGCAGGGCAAGAGAGAGAAAGTTTACAACTGGCTGTTAAGTCATAAAACCGGTCCAACTCCCCCGTCTGGTGGGAGAATGGGGGGGTCTGGCTATCTGTCAGGCATGTGCCGAACTGATCTGGCACCTTTTGATCCTCACCAAGGAAAGAGAGTCATATTTTTGTTATCTGCGTGTGTGACAATTCCACCAGTCCTATTTATGATATAATTTACAAATATTTTACATTTTGTAAACATTTTCTTTGAGAAAAGTTTTTTTGTTGTCAGTTAATATACAGTGGGGCAAAAAAGTATTTAGTCAGTCACCAATTGTGCAAGTTCTCCCACTTAAAAAGATGAGAGAGGCCTGTCATTTTCATCATAGGTACACTTCAACTATGACAGACAAAATGAGAGAAACAAATCCAGAAAATCACATTGTAGGATTTTTAATTAATTTATTTGCAAATTATGGTGGAAAATAAGTATTTGGTCAATAACAAAAGTTTATCTCAATACTTTGTTATATACCCTTTGTTGGCAATGACAGAGGTCAAAAGTTTTCTGTAAGTCTTCACACACTGCCTGTGCAAACAATATATATTGAAAACAATAACTTCATACCTACCTTTGTTGATTTAGAGCACAGGATAGCGAACATAACAAATGCAACTGTTTTATTATGTATTATCATGACAATTAAGTTGACATTACTGCGTAGCGTATGTGAATTTTGACTACTCTCGCATGCAAATGATGATGCGGTTGACAGCGTCTCTCTGTTTGGTTTCGCTTTTGGCACAACACAGGAAAAGTTAGTTATGCAAAGTGGAAAAAGAGAAGTCAGAAAGAAAGCTGGTGTTCAGTCCCTGGCCGCACTTTATACATGAAATCAAGGGAAGAAAGCACCAAATGTACCATCAATTAGAAATAATAAATATGATGTAAATACTCCTGCAGCCAACCTTGCATCGCTTGCATGTGTGTAGCAAGCACTTCAGCGATGACGCATATGAATGTGACATGCAATCTGAAGTTATGGCGACATAAAACCGAAGGACACTAAAATATACAGCTGTTGCTACTGTATTTCCATGGACTGGATCTGGCGCAGTGCCAAAATACAAAGGCACTTTTGAGAATAGAAAGCGACAAAGTGTGCAGAGGTGAGTAGCCTAGCCTGATTCTTGAAGGGCCAGACTACACTCAATCATAGGACCTACTGAAGAGATGAGTCTTCAATGAAGACTTAAAGGTTGAGATAGTCTGTCTCTCACATGTATAGGCAGACCATTCCATAAAAATTGAGCTCTGTAGGAGAAAGCCCTGCCTCCGGCTGTTTGCTTAGAAATTCTATGGACAATAAGGAGGACTGCGTCTTGTGACCATAGTGTACCTGTAGGTATGCACGGCAGGACCAAATCGGAGAGATAGGTAGGAGCAAGTCCATGTAATGCTTTGTAGGATAGCAGTAAACCTTAATGCAACAGCTGTGTCAGATTTCAAAAAAGCTTTACCGAAAAAGCAAACCATGCAATAATTTGAGTACGGCGCTCAGATCCCAAACAAGCCAAAAAGATATCCGCCATATTGTGCAGTCACAACAGAAGTCAATAATAACATTATAAATATTCACTTACCTTTGATGATCTTCATCAGAATGCACTCCCAGGAATCCAAGTTCCACAATAAACGTTTGTTTTGTTCGATAATGTCCATCATTTATGTCTAAATTCTTCCTTGTTGATAGCACATTCAGCCCAGTAATCCAACTTCATGACACACGAGCAGACAAAAAGTCCAAACGTTCTGATACAGTCTGTAAAAACATGTCAAACGAAGTATAGAATCAATCTTTAGGATGTTTTTAACCTCTAGCGTCGAGCAATCCCGTATCCGGGAGCGTAATCATAGCCTCAAGCTCATTAGCATAACACAATGTTAACTATTCATGAAAATCGCAAATGAAATGTAAGAAATATATTCACTCACAAGCTTAGCCTTTTGTTAACAACACTGTCATCTCAGATTTTCAAAATATGCTTTTCAACCATCGCTACACAAGCATTTGTGTAAGAGGTATTAATAGCTAGCATAGCATTAGCCTAGCATTCAGCAGGCAACATTTTCACAAAAACAAGAAAAGCATTCAAATAAAATCATTTACCTTTGAAGAACTTTGGATGTTTTCAATGAGGAGACTCTCAGTTAGATAGCAAATGTTCAGTTTTTCCAAAAAGATTATTTGTGTAGGAGAAATCGCTCTGTTTTGTTCATCACCTTTGGCTAAGAAAAAAAACAGAAAATTCAGTAATTACAACGCCAAACTTTTTTCCAAATTAACTCCATAATATCGACAGAAACATGGCAAACGTTGTTTAGAATCAATCCTCAAGGTGTTTTTCACATATCTATTCGATGATAAATCATTTGTGGCAGTTGCCTTTCTCGCAGCTGGAGATTACGCAATAATTTCGACGGAGGACACCAAGCGGGCACCTGGTAAATGTAGTCTCTTATGGTCAATCTTCCAATGATATGCCTACAAATATGTCACAATGCTGCAGATACCTTGGGGAAACGACATAAAGTGTAGGCTCATTCCTGGCGCATTCACAGCCATATAAGGAGACATTGGAACACAGCGCATTCAGAATCTGGGCCATTTCCTGTTTGAAATTTCATCTTGGTTTCGCCTGTAGCATCAGTTCTGTGGCACTCAGAGATAATATCTTTGCAGTTTTGGAAACGTCAGAGTGTTTTCTTTCCAAATCTGTCAATTATATGCATAGTCGAGCATCTCTTCATGACAAAATATCTTGTTTAAAACGGGAACGTTATTTTATCCAAAAATTAAGAGAGAGCGCCCCCTATATCGAAGAAGTTAACATGAATCTTCAATAATGTTCCAACCTGAGAATTCCTTTGTCTGTAGAATTGCGATGGAACAGGGCTCGCTCTCACATGAACTAGCATCACGAGCTCAAGGCATTCTGGCAGACCTCTGACTCATTCCCCTCTCATTCTGCCCCACTTCACAGTAGAAGCATCAAATAAAGTTCTAAAGACTGTTGACATCTCGTGGAAGCCTTCGGAAGTGCAAGATGACCAATATCCCACTGTATCTTCAATAGAGAATGAGTTGAAAAACAACCAACCCCAGATTTCCCACTTCCCGGTTGGAAATTTTCTCAGGTTTTTGCCTGCCATATGAGTTCTGTTATACTCACAGACATCATTCAAACTGTTTTATATATGCATATATTAGCTACTGGGACTGGGTAGGAGGCAGTTTACTCTGGGCACCTCTGGGCACCTTCATCCAAGCTACTCAATACTGCCCCCAGCCATAAGAAGTTTAAACGATTGAGAAAAAAAACAGTGAAAAGTCTCCTTTGACAAACGGCCAGGGATGACAAAGAGTTGTTCAGCGGAAAGTAACAACTTGGCAATAAAGAGAAGCCAAGTGAAATATACTTTTCCCTCCATGGAGGCCATGCTTGGTATTGGATTTATGACTCCATTTTGGATCCCAAGGTGATTTTCTAGGTCTGTATAGATGCAGCCCGATTCTCAAACAGAGCCACAACCTTGTTGGTTTCATATAAAATTGGTGGGCGGAAAGAGTAACTGAATCTCTTTAATATGGTGCCGTTTGCTGCCTCAGGAAGACCTATAGTGGTGAATTGCAGTGTCATTCCCCGCCTTCTCTTTAAATATTAATTGAACCCATTATGGTCAAGGAGAGTTTCAACCAAGTTTGTAAAGGCATCGTTTGAGACAGCCATAAACTTATGCAGTTCTCCTCCTGACTGCTTCCAAGTGATTACTTTAGTTTAAAACACCATGTTTTCCAAAACACTTAGAATAAAATATTTGAGGCTAATATCGACGCAGACAGCAGAACACACTCTTAATGACATCTCCATTTTCAAAACGAATGCCCAGCATCCCAATTTACAGTACTCATCCTTTTACTGGCCTGCTTCATTCTGCAGTAACACTCAGCGCACCAGCTGTGTTCAGGTGATAGAACGCAGGGCAGAGAAAATGATCCCTGCAAACTATAACCAGACTTCATCCAATGAGTAGGCCACTATTGTGCTCTATCATCCCATCATTATCACTATTCATCCATCTTCTTTCATTTTCTGCTGTGGATAATGGGGACGGGTGTATTATTTATGCTTATTCCTCTGGAGACTGCATGATTCTGGTATCAGGGTGCTCCAGGAGGAGCCATCGACACACTGTCAAATAATATTTTTTGAGTCAACTTAAAGTTTGTAACCCTGCTCCCTCAAAGTCAAGTCCAATCTAAATTCTATGTTAATTTAACTTAATCTGAAGTTACTTCAACGTAGTATACTAAGTGAAACGGACAAATGTGGATTGAATGACCATACACCCATTAGAACTTCACCACTATTCCACTACTTGGCTCTATTTGATCCTACACCAGACCGGCAGCCTAGAAGGACGGGACACTCGTTCAACAGACCTTGTAATTTCTCTGCAGGAAAAGCTTGTACACCACCACATACAGTGCCTTGCGAAAGTATTCAGCCCCCTTGAACTTTGCGACCTTTTGCCACATTTCAGGCTTCAAACAAAAATATATAAAACTGTATTTTTGTGTGAAGAATCAACAACAAGTGGGACACAATCATGAAGTGGAACAACATTTATTGGATATTTCAAACTTTTTTAACAAATCAAAAACTGAAAAATTGGGCGTGCAAAATTATTCAGCCCCCTTAAGTTAATACTTTATAGCGCCACCTTTTGCTGCGATTACAGCTGTAAGTCGCTTGGGGTATGTCTCTATCAGTTTTGCACATCGAGAGACTGACATTTTTTCCCATTCCTCCTTGCAAAACAGCTCGAGCTCAGTGAGGTTGGATGGAGAGCATTTGTGAACAGCAGTTTTCAGTTCTTTCCACAGATTCTCGATTGGATTCAGGTCTGGACTTTGACTTGGCCATTCTAACACCTGGATATGTTTATTTTTGAACCATTCCATTGTAGATTTTGATTTATGTTTTGGATCATTGTCTTGTTGGAAGACAAATCTCCGTCCCAGTCTCAGGTCTTTTGCAGACTCCATCAGGTTTTCTTCCAGAATGGTCCTGTATTTGGCTCCATCCATCTTCCCATCAATTTTAACCATCTTCCCTGTCCCTGCTGAAGAAAAGCAGGCCCAAACCATGATGCTGCACCCACCATGTTTGACAGTGGGGATGGTGTGGTCAAGGTGATGAGCTGTGTTGCTTTTACGCCAAACATAACGTTTTGCATTGTTGCCAAAAAGTTCAATTTTGGTTTCATCTGACCAGAGCACCTTTTTCCACATTTTTGATGTGTCTCCCAGGTGACTTGTGGCAAACTTTAAACAACACTTTTTATGGATATCTTTAAGAAATGGCTTTCTTCTTGCCAATCTTCCATAAAGGCCAGATTTGTGAAATATATGACTGTCCTATGGACAGAGTCTCCCACCTCAGCTGTAGATCTCTGCAGTTCATCCAGAGTGATCATGGGCCTCTTGGCTGCATCTCTGATCAGTCTTCTCCTTGTATGAGCTGAAAGTTTAGAGGGATGGCCAGGTCTTGGTAGATTTGCAGTGGTCTGATACTCCTTCCATTTCAATATTATCGCTTGCACAGTGCTCCTTGGGATGTTTAAAGCTTGGGAAATCTTTTTGTATCCAAATCCGGCTTTAAACTTCTTCACAACAGTATCTCGGACCTGCCTGGTGTGTTCCTTGTTCTTCATGATGCTCTCTGCGCTTTTAACGGACCTCTGAGACTATCACAGTGCAGGTGCATTGATACGGAGACTTGATTACACACAGGTGGATTGTATTTATCATCATTAGCCATTTAGGTCAACATTGGATCATTCAGAGATCCTCACTGAACTTCTGGAGAGAGTTTGCTGTACTGAAAGTAAAGGGGCTGAATAATTTTGCACACCCAATTTTTCAGTTTTTGATTTGTTAAAAAAGTTTGAAATATCCAATAAATGTCGTTCCACATCATGATTGTGTCTCACTTGTTGTTGATTCTTCACAAAAAAATACAGTTTTATATCTTTATGTTTGAAGCCTGAAATGTGGCAAAAGTTCGCAAAGTTCAAGGGGGCCGAATACTTTCGCAAGGCACTGTATATAGTTGATAACCATGTCAATGAACGCTAAGAAGCCAACCTTACTGAAGCACTTGTTATTCCTATCACTCTCTATTGACCTTCGCCTATTTATAGGGAACCGCTTATGATCCCTCACCGTGGACCCATCTTCCTCTACAACTCTATTCACTGCCTCAACATACGACACCTTCTGTACTACTCCGACCCCGACCATGACTTGCCTTTCTCTCACCGGACACTTCTACTCTCCAGGGTTAAGGACAAAAGCTCTCACAGGATAACTGACACATCCTAACTTGACTTTGTCTGGTGAAGACTGCATTAAAACTCAGAAGGACAGACAGCCGTAATGAATTGGACTTTACATTCAAAATATTGTGTCAAAATGAACCATTACACTATATGATCTGCACATGTACCCGAAAAGATCCCAAAACAGTACCATATGAGTTCATATGTTTACCTCTGAACATACCTTATCTGTACATTGACCTTTTTGCACTCCAGGCAACACTGTCACCTAATTGTACCCTTATTTCTTTAGAGGTTGTGGATGTTCTTGGTGATAAATGTGTACCTGGTGGCCCTGCAGAAACATCGATGCACCCGTGACCAATGGGTTGCAAGTTCAAATCACGAGAGCATTTATGCTCCTTTTACATCAAGTTTCCCTGAGAACTGCTATTTTTAGGTTGGTGTTGTTAGATAACCAGACAATTGTTGACTTGACTGAGCAACTTTTGGCAAAGTGTACCAGTGTGCCACAACCACATCTGAAGTATCCTATAAGAATAACTGTAATTGCAAAAATTGTAATACAGTAATTATTTACTGTAAAATTATCATATTGTCAGTATCATAAAATGTACTTTGTTAGTACAACAACAACAAAAATACATTGAAGCACATTGACTTGACATAAAATTAAAGCAGCATGATAAGAGATGTATATATATATATATTACAATTAATAATTTAAGTTGTTTTATTGAATTGACTTTGGAAAATTAGCTGAAACAACTAAAAGACAATATACTTTTTACAGTGCATGGTTGATTTGATGTGCAGGGGACTAATATACTGTACGGGTTTGTTCATAACAGTTTAACTTGTTAGCTACAAAATAGATCCAAGTTGGCTAGACCTGAAATATGAACATTAGGTGGCTAGTCTGCTTGAGAGATTGTGTATGAGGCCTGTGTTCATTTTCTATAATGCCTGCTACAAGAAGTTGGTCATTATTAGTGGATGTGCATAGGTCATCTGGTCAGATTTGCAACAAAAAATGGAAGATCAGTGATTATTGCAAAAAAGCAGGTTAACTTTTTATGGCTGCAGGGGCAGTATTGAGTAGCTTGGATGAAAAGGTGCCAATTGTAAATGGCCAGCTCATATTATTATTAGTATTGGATAGCAAACACTCAAAAGTTTCCAAAACTGTCAAAATATTGTCTGTGAGTATAACATAACTGATATTGCAGGCGAAACCCTGAGGAAAATCAAAACAGGAAGTGGCTTCTATTTTGAAAACTCCATGTTCCACAGCCTCCCTTTGCTGGACTTAAAGGGATATGAACCAGATTCCTTTTCCTATCACTTCCTCAACATGTCAACAGTCTTCAGGCATAGTTTCAGGCTTTTATTTTGAAAAATGAGCCAGAACGATAACATTGCGTCAAGTGGTCACATGAGTTCTGCTCACGCAACAGAATTTGGACAGCCATTGTTTTCCTCTCTCCTACTGTGAAAGACATTTGCGGTTGATATATTATTAATTATATATTTTAAAAACACCCTGAGGATTGATTATAAAAAACGTTTGACATGTTTCTGTGGACATTATGGAAACTATTTGGAATTTTCGTCTGCTTTGTCATGACCGCTCTTTCCTGTGGATTTCTGAACATACAGCATCAAAAACAAACGGAGGTATTTTGGATCTAAAAATAATCTTTATGAAACAAAAGGAACATTTGCTGTGTAACTGGGAGTCTCGTGAGTGAAAACATCCGAAGATCATCAAAGGTAAACAATTAATTTGATTGCTTTTCTGATTTCCGTGACTGAGCTACCTGATGCTAAGTGTACTTAATGTTTTATCGTGCGATCGATTAATTTACACAAACGCTTGGATTGCTTTCGCTGTAAAGCATCATTTCAAAATGACAAGTGATGACACTTATCCCGATATCGGGATTGCAGCCATAACAAGTTAAACTATTTTGATAAAATAATTACATTATTTATGGGTGTTATGGTTGTGGAAGGCTTATATTTAGCCTAGGTATAATATTACATGCCCTGAATTCATTAGATTATTCCTGACTGAAATGTTTTGTACCTTTTTTACCTCTTGACGCACCCATCCCCTTAGCGGGATCATTTTCATCAACACCAGCTGAATTGCAGCGCGCCATATTGGAATTAAATTACTACAAATATTTCATTTTCATGAAATCACAAGTGCAATATAGCAAAACACAGCTTAGCTTGATGTTAATTCACCTGGCGTGTCAGATTTCAATACGGCTTTTCGGTGAAAGCATAACAAGCGTTTATGTAAGAACATCTCTCAGTAGACAAAATATTACAAACGCCTAGCAAACAAGTAGATTGGTCACGAAAGTCAGAAAAGCAATAGAATAAATCGCTTACCTTCGATGATCACGAGACTTCCAGTTACACAATAAATATTCCTTTTGTTCCATAAAGATTATTTTTATATCCAAAATACCTCCATTTGTTTGTCGCGTTATGTTCAGAAATCCACAGGAAAGAGCGGTCACGACATCTCAGACGAAAATTCCAAATAGTATCCGTAATGTCCACAGAGACATGTCAAACGTTTTCATAATCAATCCTCAGGTTGTTTTTAATTGTAAAACAAAGCTTGTTTACATAATAACTTTTTTGAAATGTAGATATATGTATCGTGAATCATCCATACATTTGAAAAATAAAAGAGATGAATTTTAGGCCATATCACCAAGCCTACCTGAGAATACTGATTACTGTAGCTTGCCTCATGAATGTAAGCCTGATGTTAGGCTGATGCAATGCCACTCTGCTTTGTCCACAGTCCACAGTGTGTATGCGTGCACACACACACACACACACACACACACACACACACACACACACACACATACACACATACACACATACACACATACACACATACACACACACACACACACACATACACACGCACACACATACACACACACACACATACACACACACATACACACACACACACACACACACACACACACACACACACACACACACATACACACGCATTCACACGCACACACACACACACACACACACACACATACACACGCATTCACACGCACACGCACACACACACACACACACACACACACACACACACACACACACACACACACACACACATACATACACACGCACGCACACACACGCACACACACACACACACACACACACACACACACACACACACACACACACACACACACACACACACACACACACACACACACACACACACACACACACACACACACACACACACACACACTGAATCTTACAAGCATGCACATGCACCCACGCACACACACACAAACACATTTTTTCAGCATTTGCCGTGAATCTGCAGAGTGCCCAGCGGTAATATTAACTCATTTTATTCAGAGGTGGTGGTGGTGGAAGACACCAAGTGTTAAACATGGATATGTAAATTATAGCTCCAGGGGTAGATTATACCAATTCATCTCTGTCTTTGGCTTTTGTCTATCTTCTCTCACCCTCATAAACATGCATGGGTCCCTCTGAAACACATTACACACGTTGGCTTTATAAAAAGCAATATAGGAGCCCTTTGATTCTCTTTACACAACACACAAGATAATGCATTATAAATCCCAGCCCAGGAGTATAAAATATATATTATGAGCATGTGTCTTGAATTATTAAAGCACTGTGCAAAGGTGGCCTGCAAGTCCGCGGCCCGAAGCTGCAGTTCTTTGTTGCTGAGGAATAATCTGCAAGACAAACCCAGGTAATTAACCAGGTAATTAACCAAATGGTGTGAAAAACAGCTCTCCGGACCGCAACAATGAGGAAGTCTCATTTGGAATATCAAAGTGATGTTGTCTTCCTACAAGAGTGATACAGCACATTGACTCTCCACTTAAGCTTACTTTTAGCTTCATTACAATACATTTGAGTCATCGATGCTCTTACCTTGAGTGACTTCCGTTCACTTCTGAGGGTCATGTATGTGGATGTGAATCAGGTCACAAGAAGGGCAACAGAGCTCTTTTTTTTTTAATCCATTTAAGAGGAAGAGTTTGCTCCCTGCAGTAGACGCTGTAAGATTTTGCTCCCTGTGTAAGCCAACCAGGGGTTTAGAGATCTGCACACTGCGAGCAAATTTAACAGCCCTTATTATTAGTTGGAGGAGAAATTGTGGGGGATAGAAGATCTGAATCCTTTCAAATATCTGTGAATCCGTGGGGGGTCAATTCTGCGAAATAGCAGCATGCTCTTCTTTTTCCGGTCTAAACAGAATCTGTTTGAAGGACATTATACTAGCACTTTGCTGGGCATTTTGCTATTTGGCCCTGTCTTTCTTAGTCTCCTGTTATTAGCATCATGCTACCTTTGTTATGTTAATTCTAACATCCCATTGTTTCTCTCCCATAGCTTGATAGCGTGAGCTCAAAAGCTTTAAGTCTCGGACAAAAACAACAACAACACCAGTATGATGGTTCCTATGCTAGCAGGTGCCCAGGAAAAATCTTTATGCTCTTTGATGTGGTGCTGAGATGGTAACATCACTCTTTTCTGGCACTATTTATTTATTTTTCTTCCTCTCCTTCCCCTCCAGGCTAGCAGGGGAGAGTTTTTATGCTGTGTTGTGCTTCGAAAGTCAGGTGGAAAAAACATAAGCCAGGGGGCGAGAGAAATACAAGAAAAAAGTCTAAACATTTATTAGCCCCTGAAAGAACCATCAGACTCCTCTCCATCTTCCATGTTCCTCCCCACTAATGTGCTGAGCTGGGCAGGAGATGCTAACGTCTTAATTACACTACTCCCAGATAACGATAACACTCGCCTTGGCCTGTTTAACAGGGCCTGGGAAGAAAGCACTATCTGAGACACAGTTAGCGGTCGTCAGGGCAATGTTACATCAAGGTGAAAGCACATATCTGCAGAGCTGTGGACTTGAGTCACATGACTTGGACTCGAGTCACAAATATGATGATTTTAGACTCGACTTGACAAAATCAAAAAAGACATGCAACTCGACATTGTCTTTAACACCAATGACTTGTCATGACATTGGCCGAGGGGTTAGGTTTATGACAGTCATAAATACCTCTTACCTCCTTTTTCCTCTCTCTACCCTACTGAGGTTACATTTGCAAAACCCTTGGTTAACATAGAGATTCTGGGAATATCAGAAGGCGGGGGGAAATGAACTATATTCTAGTAATCCGACCAATGGAACATATGCGTTGGTACTTAATGAGTATGATGTCAGTTCGGTTGTCATCTGAGACATTCTCATCAATGATAAGATGACATAAACTCTACAGTGGAAAGTCTACACATCAGAGTTATCGGATTCACATGGAATTGTTGTTCAATTTAAATGTTTGAATATACAATTATTTGTGATGGGATGAAATGTGATTTTAGCTTCTAAAATGTGAGATATGGGTTTTCATAAGATAGGGCTCTGCTCAATCAGTGGCCCGCCCCTGTGGAGGGACATGGGCTATAAAACTTTTCAAACACACCCTCCTCTCCCTTCCTATATAAAGCCTTGACGACTATATAACCTCCTGTTCTGAGGACGTAAGGACGACGGTCCTATCTCAGAATGGTTCAGATAATAACTACAGAAAGAAGCCAACATCAGCGTGAGTGTCACGCCCTGGTCGTAGTATATTGTGTTTGTCCTTATTTATTTGGTCAGGCCGGGGTGTGACATGGGTTTATTGTGGTGTGTTTTGTCTTGCGGTGTTGTTAGGTGTTGGGTGTGTGGTTTAGTGGGGGTATCTAGCATAGTCTATGGCTGTCTGGTGTGGTTCTCAATCAGAGGCAGGTGTTTATTGTTGTCTCTGATTGGGAACCATATTTAGGCAGCCATATTCTTTGAGTATTTCGTGGGTGATTGTTCCTGTCTCTGTGTTTGTTGTCACCAGATAGGTTGTATAGGTTTTCACATTCCGTTTGTTGTTTTTGTATTTGTTCGTTTTATTCGTCATTAAACATGTCTCAAAAATACCACGCTGCATTTTGGTCCGCTTCTCCTTCGACAGACGAGAACCGTCACAGTGAGCTTTGGTTGCGAATGGTATGAACTTTGAACTCTTATTCACTGTAGAAGTGATACCTCCTAGCCGCTGAGTTAGCAAAATCAGATGCAAATGAGGGTTAGGAAGGAACAGACAGAGTATCCCGTCTTTCACCCAACAACTTTACTACAACGTATTCAATTGACAACCAGAGACATTCTTCAAAGGACAAAGGACTCGGTTGGACAACACGGCCTTCCATCTACCACCAACCTACCGAAGCGCAGCTCAGAGTAAATATTTATTGCATTTTTCTTTTCCAAATGGGTGGTAATTTAGAATGCATAAGATACTGTATTTACGATAGCACAGCTTCGGCCTTTGTTCCGCAGTCTTCCCGCTCCTTCACTAAAACCCAGCCCCTTTCTTTTGTGTAACAAGCTGTCATATCTGTTCTGCCCGCGAGGGACGTTTTCCTTTATGCCGTAATTTGTAATCAAGTTATGATTTAATTATGTGTATGTGTAATTCTGGGTGATTAGTTTGGTATTTAGTAAATAAATGGTTAAACCCAATTTTGTATTGCTGATTCAAATTGTTAGCCAGGGTTCGTGAAGATAACCAAGAATTTACAACTTTCAGATGGGACTGAATTAAGATGATGAATAATATTGACTGCTATTGATGTAAAATATTACTAGGTCTTTAACTTCTTGCGTCGAGCAATCCCGGATCCAGGATTCTATGTATAGCCTCAAGCTCATTAGCATAACGCAACGTTAACTATTCATGAAAATCGCAAATGAAATGAAATAAATATATTTGCTCTCAAGCTTAGACTTTTGTTAACAACACTGTCATCTCAGATTTTCAAAATATGCTTATGAACCATAGCAAAACAAGCATTTGTGATAGCTAGCGTAGCATTTAGCGTAGCATTTAGCGGGCAACATTTGCACAAAAACCAGAAAAGGATTCAAATAAAATCATATAGACCTGTCTTCAATTTGATCGATTAGTAACGTTTAAAAATACCTAAAGTTGTATTACAAAAGTAGTTTGAAATGTTTTGGCAAAGTATACAGGCAACTTTTGAAATATTTTGTAGTGACGTTGTGCAATTTGGAAGTTGTTGTTTTCTGGATCAAATAAGCCAAATAAATGGACATTTTGGATATATATGGACGGAATTAATCAAACAAAAGGACCATTTGTGATGTTTATGAAACATATTGGAGTGCCAACAAAAGAAGCTCGTCAGAGATAGGCATGTTTTATATTTTATTTCTACATTTTAGGTAGATAACGCCTTCACCGTACACGTTCCCCAAGGGCACCCCCCCCCCCCCCCCCCGAGCTCAACTCAAAAGATGGCGCACAGAATGCAAAAATATTCTTAGAAATATTTAACCCCCACACATTAACAAGTCCAATAGCTCAAATGAAAGATAAACACCTTGTTCATCTACCCAGCGAGTCAGATTTCAAAAATGTTTTATGGCGAAAACATAGCACATATGTATATCAAACCACCACGAAGACACATACAATGTGTAGCCACATTGTCAAGCAAAAAGCACAATCACAAACGCAGGATTAAAAGAAAAATAATTCACTAACCTTTTGAAAATCTTCATCAGATGACAGTAATAGGACATGTTACACAGTACATTTATGTTTTTTTCAATAATATGCAATTTATATCCATAAATCTCCGTTTACATTGTTCAAAAAGTGCTACAGAAATGTCCGGAGAAATTATAGATAGCTCCGCCAGATAATGCCAGATAACAGCAATACACATCATAAACTTTGACTAAATATACATGTTCTACATATAGTTAGAAAGATACACTGCCTCTTAATGCAACCACTGTTACATTTATCTTTAACGTTACAGAATTCGTTCACTAGGCAATATTCTGAGGCGGCGCTCAGACATAAGCAATATTTCTCTGCTATGTTGGAGTCAACAGAAATACAAAATTACAACATAAATATTCCCTTACCTTTGATGGTCTTCGATCAGAATGTAGTGGAAGGAGTCATACTTACCTAATATAACGTTTGGTTTCAGTTTGTGTGTCTTTGTATTAGCATATGCTAACAGCTTCAGGTGAAATGCACCAAAAAGGACTTCTGATCACGAACAGTTGCGCATCAAAACTTCAAAATTACATATTATATGTCGACTAAACTGGTCAAACTAAGTGCAGAATCAAGCTTTAGGATGTTATTAACGTACAAAACAATTGGCGATTCAAACAAAAGAACGCAACTCTCCTCAGACGATGTGGAAAAAAGAGTGCCGTGTCTTCAATTGCGCCCTGACGCGCAGCTAAATTCTTGTGACACTTCAGTATTTTGCCCGCCAACCGGTCAAAGCTCGAGGGATTTTCTTCATTACACGCCCCAATGAAAGAACACAGCATGCTGAAGACACAGAAACTGATCCCAGATCCGTAGCTGGTTGGGAAGGGTGGGGGCGATGACGTCAAAGTTGGGGTAACTTTCCTGATGAGAGAGAGAGAGTTTGGGAGAATGGCTGCCCTGTGAGTTCTGCTTTACAGACAGACATAATTCGAACGGTTTTAGAAGCTTTAGAGTGTTTTCTATTCAATAATTATTATTATATGCATATATTAGCAATTTTGGACAGATTTGTTTTCTGTTTACTATGGGCACGCAATTCCTCCAAAGGGGGCAGTATTGTGCATAGCCTTAATTGGATAATAGCTTCTTATGCTTTCGCCAAAAAGCCTTTTTAAAATCTGACGTTGGCTGGATTCACAACGAGTGTAGCTTTAATTTAGTATCTTACATGTGTGGTTTAATTCAAGTTTGATTTTTATATCAATTTATTTGAATTTGTCGCTCTGCATTTTCCTTGGCAATTGGCCAAGTGGGATGCAAGCGTCCCCTATACCATAAGAAGTTAAGGTTTGGAGATTGTGTACAAGCCTACATCGCCCGATTGCAATCCTCAATAGTTGATCGCTATTGGGGGGGTGCGGTGCTACTGCCGCTACTCAATTATTATTATTTTTCTTCCGATATCTGTTTTAATATGCTTACCTCTTACAGATTTGAACAATACCAGATTAACAAAAGTGTCACAAGTGAACCCAAACAGTGTCCAATCTCACAGTTCATGGAGACCTGTGTAGGGCAGCACAGCATGAATCATCCACAGCAGAAAGCTATCAACAACGCATTACTGTACGACTAGGTCATCGATTGCACCTCGCCTCTGTCTATTGTGGAAAACAAGAGTTTTTGTCACTTTCTGTCAGTGGTTGACTGTAAGTACAGCCTTGTGTGTCGTAGAACATTGACATCAAAAGTAGAGAACCTCACTACAGAAAGATGTTCAAAACTGAAAACTCAGTTGACCAACACAGACAATGTTTCAGTCACAGTGGACAGTTGGTCCGACCGAAAGATGAGGGGGTTCCTTGGTGTCACTGTGCACTGTATGGAGAAAGATGGAGAGAGGATACAGCTCAGGTCCCATCTCTTGGCCTGTGACCACTTTAAAGGCCCACACACGGCCAAAATAATCTGTGAGCAATTTGAGGCCATATGTGATGAGTACAGCATTAACGATACATTTGACTACATCATTAGTGACAATGCTGCCAACATGAGAAAAACATTCACTGTGTGCTTCCCCATTGGACAAGAAGATGAAGTACATGACGAAGATCACATTGATGACCTAGAGTTCTGGAATGACCTGACCCTGGAAGACCAGCAACCAGAGGATGCTGCTAATGCAAAAACAAAACGGTGTTTGCTGTGTTTTGCCCAAACTCGCCAGCTGGTGGTGGGAGCTGGCTTGACAGAAACAAAAGTGATGACTGACTCTTTCAAAGTTAGCAAAATCAGCTCACTGCTGCATACAAGCACAACATTCAAAGAGAACGAGGCATCCCTGCTGCTGCCAACACAAGATGGAACTCGACAAGTGAAGGCTGATTTCCAATGTGACCATCTAAAGCTCTGTCATGTTCTAGAAAAGGTTTTGGACAAGGAGTTGTTTTTTACAGTACGGGAGGGGAATAAGTTGAAGGAGTTAGTGGACATCATGAAGCCATTTGGCAACAGATTTGACACAGGGGGAGAAGGTAGTCACAGTCAGTTCTGTTGTTCTCTCTGTCCTGTCCCTGAATTACCACCTGGATCAGCGGAAGCCTCAAGACCATTTCCTGAGCGGCCTGGTCAGATGTCTCCAGGCATCCCTAAACAAACAATTTCTTGGAATCTTCATTAATGTGAAAATGGCCAGGACACAAGATCTAATCACTGCCCCATTTTCAGATCCAGTCTACCTCAAAGCAGCTGCCTTGGATCTGTCTTTTTCTCTGATGTGGGTGGAGCATCATGTGCTGGTCAAGGAGGAGGTCAAGGAGGAGGTGGCACAAAGAGTGAAAGGTAAATATTATTCAGTTTAATGTAACTCATTTTTCCAGTTGACTGCAACAATAACACTTTTTCAGTTTATCCCTGTGCATCACCAATACTCTAATACCGGACTTTTTGTTTCTGCTTTTACATGTTTTGCCAGAACTGATTCTGCAAGATGCTGCAGGGACTGCGCAAGCTGTGCCTCTTGTTGATGAGGAAGAGCGAGAGGACCATAGTCTTGGACATGAAGAAGGGCTGTTTGCAGCATGCTGGAAGAGGCAGAAGAAAGCTGTTGGGACCTCTCCAGCACTACAGCTAAGTCACTACCTTGACATATGCGAAGGACAGAATGCCCTCTTGTTCTGGGCAATGAATATGAAGGCTCTTCCTTTACTGTCCCAAGTGGCCATCAGGGTCTTGGCAGTGCCTGCCTCCAGTGCTCCGGTGGAGCGTGTCTTCAGCCATGGTGGCATCATACTGCGGCCTTATCGTGCACAAATGACTGACAGACTTTAATCGAATTTTGTCTTTTGCAAATGCAATGCATCGTAGGGCCCTGAGATAAGAGTAAAAATTAAACTGTTTATGCATTACACACACACACACACGATTGTAACTTTATGGAAGGATTGTTTTAGGTGTCTAGAGTATATCTAGAGAGAAAGAGAACACTACAATATTTAGTTTTTGTTTTGTATTTCTCATGTCTACCCATGTATTTCCATGGAAAAATAAAGTTTATTTGGAAAATAATAAGTATATACATGTTTAAAAGCATTTCATTTGCGTAAAGTTAATGTACTAACTGTTACTCTTGTTAAAAATATGAAATGGTATTACATTTGGTGAAGAGCACATTATGACTTGTTTAAGACTCAAAACTCAAACGAATTGAGACTTGACCTGGGACTTGTCGGTCTTGTTTTGACTTGAGACTTGACTTGGACATGCCTGTCTTGACTTGGGACTTGACTTGGGACTTGAGTGCTAAGCCTTAAGACTTACTTGTGACTTGT
Source organism: Oncorhynchus masou masou (assembly GCF_036934945.1). Taxonomy (NCBI): domain Eukaryota; kingdom Metazoa; phylum Chordata; class Actinopteri; order Salmoniformes; family Salmonidae; genus Oncorhynchus; species Oncorhynchus masou. Next base: position 40,614,052 of record NC_088219.1, read on the forward strand.
AAAACAATGACTTGGTCCCACCTCTGCATATCTGTGTGTAAATATCTCAAAGCCTTTCATGTGTTTTTTTCCTATTCCCTTCCCTCTGCTGTTCTGTGTAATAGGACTGCAAACTGTAGCCCAGGACCAAATCTACTCACAGTACATAGAATGTCTTACTTCTAATTCCCTACACAGATCAATTATCCACCAGCGTTGAGTTCCATTGCAGTGCCCTGTAGCTGACACCAGGCAGCCTGTGAGTTCTGCATGTTTACCCATGGTGTGCTACCCAGTGGTGAGTCAGGCCTATCTCCTCTCTGCAGAATCCCCAGTATGGAGCCTGCTGGGAAGTGTGATGAAGGCTCTTAAAACAGCCCTGGTGACGAATGGCAGCTATAGCTGTCCCATAGGGGGATTTTTCTGCATGCTACCACTCAGCTAGAGTCTTTAATGATGACACTATCAAAGCCATGTCGGACTGCCGAGATCACCCAGTGTTCACTCCTCTATTAGCAGGCCTGCTTACACAGCCAGTGGTGGTGGCTAGGTGAGGGAGTAGGGGTTGAGGAAGCATGCAGGGAGAACGGCTTCCAGCAGCAGTAGATGGATGAGAGAGAAGAAGATGGGAAAGGGGAGTTAGGGAATCCATTATATACTGCGACTGGCTACTGTAAGCAGAACCTAAAGGTTCCGGGATGAAAATGGCAGATTTGTTCACTGATGAGCGCCTAAATTGGAACACAGTGGTTGTACAGTAACATGCTATACAGGGTCTCAGTTCTACAACGCTGTATGGTATTCAACTGACAGACGTTGTAAACGTGAGCGCCATGCCAACGAAGATGCCCCCATCCCTCTTGCTAATTAGGCTAATTTGACGTTTGTCCTATGTTCTCCGTCACCTATGCTAAAGTTATGCCTTACCTGAATGACCAGACACTGTTTACAAAACTGTTTATAACTAACATACTGTATGTGTTTATTCAACATAATGTGGGACTAGCTATGCATTTCAACGTCTTGTTTGTTGATCACCTGTGGAAGAAATTAAAAGTACAGAATATTACAATTTGGTCGTATGGTGGAAATTGGGTTGTGTGAGCAAAACCTGTTGTGCGTCACCCAGGACATAACTCTTTATGTTCATGTATTTATCGATCAGAAAGTATAAGTACAATGTGAGGATGTTTGACAAATGAAAGTGAAGGTTCATCTAAAGAAATGTACATTATTTCCTTGGATTTTCTCGTTGATTGAAGAGGGTGCTGTTCATTTCCTGGTCTGAGAATAGACGGACAAATGGGGCACTTTCGAGCGCATGGTTAATTAATTGTACAGGTAATGCGGTCATAGTTTATCCCGGGGATGCATACATGTTTATATCCAGGACTGATTACAAAAAAAAATCTAAGTGTAATCATTTACGTTATCAGGCAAAATATTTTAATCAGATTTCATTGACATCTTTCTGCATTAAAATCAGCATTGTAAAAAGTGCAAGTCTAAGTTTGTTCCAAATGACAGTGTTGACTCAGCCCTAATTTATGTGCTCTCTGTCACCTGGAGTTGCATGGCAAATGGTCCAGGAACACAAAGAAAGCACAAAGGATAATACCCAAGGACTAGTCAGCCCTTCCCCCTCTGAGGGTCCAAAATGTCTCTCTCTGTTACAGTATCCAGAGGACTGACTATTGAATGAGTAATAGATATCAAACCTGGATAATATAGTGATATATATATATCTGAAACTTGTTCAGAGTATAACGCTATCTATATGGATGTATTATCTCTTTGGTAACTTATTGAATCTGTACAGGGTGAACTCTGAATTAGTCTGTGCAAAAAGGTTGTATGGTCCTCTCTGGAATCCTGTCTTATTTACATTGGCTCACACAAGCTCTTAGAAGCTGTTACATCCTGTGGAGAATGGGCCTGGGAGTGTTTAGGTTACTGATTGATCAATGGTGGTTGGCGTTGGGTTGAAAGGTTACATCTTCAGATGTTGTAAACTGAATGAAATGCCTTTGGTCTCTCTCTTATGTAGCTCTGTCCTTGAGCTCTTCTTGTCTAACAATGTTCTGTATTATGTCATGTTCCATGTTATTTGTGGACCCCAGGAAGAGTAAGCTGGAGACTTATATCTCCCTCACTAACTTTAAGCATCAGCTGTCAGAACAGCTTACCTTTCACTCCACCTGTACACAGCCCATCTGCAAATAGCACACACAACTACCTCATCCCCATATTTTTATTTATTTTTGCTCTTTTGCACCCCAGTATCTCTACTTGCCCATCATCATCTGCATATCTATTTTCATTTCCTATGCTTCTAGGCCTCTGGCCTTTTAGGCATGCCTTTGTTCATGCATTTTCTTCTATTTTAACCTTAGGATCTATTTGTGTCTATGTCTTGTTAATGCTTTGTAACTTAGGCTTTATGCCTTGTATGTGAATCCATTCATTGTACAATGTTAATTAAATGTCTGCCTTTTGATTTAGACAATTGTTAGACCAATTCTTAATAGTCAACGTCAACTCATTGCCTAATGCTTGCTTGTATATATATTTTTTTTTATGGAGTCAGATAAACATTTGAATAGGCTAATTGCTTAGTGTGTGTGTGTGTTGTGTGTGTGGTGTGTATACATACACAGTACCAGTTAAAAGTTTAGACACCTACTTATTCAAGGGTTTTTCTTTAGTAGTACTATTTTCGACATTGTAGAATAGTGAAGTCATAAAAACTATGAAATAACACATATGGAAGCATGTAGAAACCAAAAGAATTGTTAAACAAATCAAAATATATTTTATATTTGAGATTGTTCAAAGTAGCCACCCATTGCCTTGATGACAGCTTTGCACACTCTTGGCATTCTCTCAACCAGCTTCAGATGGAATGATTTTCCAACAGTCTTGAAGGAGTTCACACATGCTGAGCTCTTGTTGGCTGCTTTTCCTTCACTCTGTGGTGCAACTCATCCCAAACCATTTCAATCGGGTTGAGGTCGGGTGATTGTGGAGACCAGGTCATCTGATGCAGCACTCCATAACTCTCCTTCTTGGTCAAATAGCCCTTACACAGCCTGGAGCTGTGTTCTGGGTCATTGTCCTGTTGAAAAACAAATTATAGTCCCACTAAGCTCAAACCGGATGGCATATCACTGCAGAATGCTGTGGTAGCCATGTTGGTTAAGTGTGCCTTGATTTCTAAATAAATCACAGACAGTGTCACCAGCAAAGTACCCCCACACCATCACACCTCCTCCTCCATACTTCACAGTAGGAACCACACATACAGAGATAATCTGTTCACTTACTTTGTATCTCACAAAGACACAGCAGTTGGAACCAAAAATCTCAAATTATAACTCATCAGACAAAAGGACAGATTTCCACCGGTCTAATGTCCATTACTTGTGTTTCTTGGGTCAAGCAAGTCTCTGCTTCTTATTGGTGTCCTTTTGTAGTGGTTTATTTGCATCAATCAAATTGAACCATGAAGGCCTGATTCACACGGTCTCCTCTGAACAGTTGATGTTGAGATGTCTGTTACTTAAACTCTGTGAAGCACTTATTTGGGCTGCAATTTCTGAGGCAGGTAACTCCAATGAACTTATCCTCTGCAGCAGAGGTAACTCTGGGTCTTCCTTTGCTATGGTGGTCCCCATGAGAGCCAGTTTCATCATAGCGCTTGATGGTATTCAAGGTTTTTTTCTTTGTTTTTATTTTTTTCTACATTGTAGAATAATAATGAAGACATCAAAACTATGAAATAACACATACGGAATCATGTAGTAACCAAAAAAAGTGTTAAACAAACCAAAATATATTTGAATCTTCAAGTACACTGCATTTGAAGAAACTTTTTCAAAGGTGACTGTCCTTCAAGTAATGATTGTTAGTCTTTGCTTATTTGGGCTGTTCTTGCCATAATTTGGATTTGGTATTTAACCAAATAGGTCTAGCTTCTGTATACCCACCATACCTTGTCACAAGACAACTGATTGGCTCAAACTTACCAAGATGGAAAGAAATTCCACAAATAAACTTTTACCAAGGCACACCTGTTAAATACATTCCAGGTGACTACCTCATGAAGCTGGTTGAGAGAATGCCAAGAGTGTGCAAAGCTGTCATCAAGGCAAAGGGTGGCTACTTTGAAGAATCTCAAATTGATTTGTTTAACATTTTTTCGGTTACTACATGATTCCATTTGTGTTATTTCTTAGTTTTGATGTCTTCAGTATTATTCACTATTATTCTACAATGCAGAAAATAGTGAAAATAAAGAAAAAAGTTGAATGAGTAGGTGTATCCAAACTTTTGACTGGTATTGAACAAATATACTGAATATACAAACAAGTATTAGGAAAGGAGTTGATGTGGACTTTTAAGCATTGGTTTGAGAATTGTCTAAACCAAAAGGCAGATTTTTAGTTAACTTCTTATGGCCGGGGGGCAGTATTGAGTAGCTTGGATGAATAAGGTTCCCAGAGTAAACTGCCTGCTACTCAGGCCCAGAAACTTAGATATGCATATTATTAGTAGATCTGGATAGAAAACACTCTGAAGTTTCAAAAACTGTTTGAATGATGACTGTGAGTATAACATAACTCATATGGCACCTGAGAAAAAATCCAACCAGGAATTGGGAAATCTGAAGTTTGTAGGTTTTCAAGTCTTTGTCTATCCAAGATACAGTGGAAAATTTGGTCCGATTGCACTTCCTAAAGCTTCCACTAGATGTCAACAGTCTTTAGAACCTCGTTTCAGGCTTCTACTGTGAAGTGGAGGAGAAGCTGTTTGAGTCAGGTGTCTGGCAGAATGCCATGTGCTCAGTCTCACGCGCGCCCGTGAGAGTTAGCTGCGTTCCTTTTTCTTTCTAAAGACAAAGGAATTGTCCGATTGGAATATCATTGAATATTTATGATAAAAAAACATCCTAAAGATTGATTCTTAACATCGTTTGACATGTTTCTATGAACTGTAATGGAACTGTCGTCTGAACTAAATGCCTGCCCCTTGTGAATCTGGATTTGTGAACTAAACGCGCAAACAAAAAGAAGATATTTGGACATAAATGATGGACTTTATTGAACAAAACAAACATTTATTGTGTAAATGGTATTCCTGGTAGTGCATTCCGATGAATATCATCAAAGGTAAGTGAATATTTATAATGCTATTTCTGACTTCTGTTGACTCCACAACATGGCTATAACGCCCGTCGGAACAAGTGGACCAAGGTGCAAGTACGTGTTCATGATACTTTATTTTTTATTATTTTTTACACAAAAACCAGGGAAAATGCAGCGCGGCAAATTCAAATAAATTGATATAAAAATCAAACTTTCATTAAATCACACGTGTAAGATACTAAATTAAAGCTACACTCGTTGTGAATCCAGCCAGATCCTGTCAGATTTTAAAAAGGCTTTTCGGCGAAAGCATAAGAAGCTATTATCTGATGATAGCACAACAGTAAACAAAGGGGGTAGCATATTTCATCTCTGCAGGTGCTACACAAAACGCAGAAATAAAATATAAAACATGCCTTACCTTTGACGAGCTTCTTTTGTTGGCACTCCAATATGTCCCATAAACATCACAATTGGTCCTTTTGTTCGATTAATTCCGTCCATATATATCCAAAATGTAAATGTATTTGTTGCGATTGATACAGAAAAAAATAGCTTCCAAAATGCGCAACGTCACTACAAAATATTTCAAAAGTTGCCTGTAAACTTTGCCAAAACATTTCAAACTACTTTTGTAATACAACTTTAGGTATTGTTAAACGTTAATAATCAATCAAATTGAAGACGGGTCTATCTGTGTTCAATACAGGAACACAACAAACCAAGCTACTTTTCAAGTATTGTGCAACTCTCTTGTGCAACAGTGTTACGCAGTTCCTAGTTGGCCCTACTTCTTCTTTGCACAGATGAATAACCTCAACCAAATTCCAAAGACTGGTGACTTCCAGTGGAAGCGGTAGGAACTGAAAACATAGTTTGCCAATGAGAACTCAGTGAACAGAAAGAGACCTAAAAAAAATATCTCAACGGTTAGTCCTCCGGGTGTTGCCTGCTATACTCACAGACATGATTCAAACAGTTTTAGAAACTTCAGAGTGTAAAGCCTTTTTGAAATCGGACATTATGGGGGGTTTAACAACAAGTTTATCTTTAAAATGGTGCATAATACTTGTATGTTTGAGGAATATTAATTATGACATTTCTGTTGTTTCAATTTAGTGCCCTGTACTTTCACTGGCTGTTGTCAAATCGAACCCGTTAATGGGATCTCAGCCTTAAGAAGTTTAACATTGTACAATGAATGGATTCACATGCAAGGCATAAAGCTAACTTCTCTAGGGTAGGGGGCAGCATTTGGAATTTTGGTGAAAACCATTCCCAAATTAAATGGCCTGCTACTCAGGCCCAGAAAATATGATATGCATATAACTGATATTGGATAGGAAACACTCTAAAGTTTCCAAAACTGTTAAAATAGTGTCTGTGAGTATAACATAACTGATTTGGCAGGCGAAAACCTGAGAACAATCCATTCAAGAAGTTTTGAAGTTTTCTATTCAATGCCATTACAGTAGCAATTGACTTAGGACTCAATTTGCAGTTCCTATGCCTTCCACTAGATGTCAACAGTCTTTATAAATGGTTTCAGGCTTGCATTCTTATAAATGAGGGAGTAAGATCAGTCTGAATGAGTGGACCCTGACATGTCACAGAGCTTTTTCATGCGCAATCGCGAGAGAGTGCATTTCTTGTTTACCTTTTATATTGAGGACGTCTGGTTGAAATATTATAGAACATTTAGGCTAAAAACAACCTAAGGGTAGAATATAAACATAGTTTGACATGTTTCTATGAACTTTACGGATAAGATTTGGATTTTTTGTCTGCCTGTTTTGACTTCGTTTGAGCCTGTGGATTACTGGAAAAAATGCGTGAACAAAACTGAGGTTTTTGGATAAAGAGACTTTATCGAACAAAAGGAACATTTATTGAGTAAATGAATGTCTTCTGAGTGCAACCATATGAAGATCATCAAAGGTAAGGGATTCATTGTATCTCTATTTCTGAGTTTTGTAACGCTTCTGCTTGGTTGGTTACTGTTTGTAATAATTGGTCAACTGGGCTATGCTCTCAAATAATCGTAAGGTATGCTTTCGCCGTAAAGCATTTGAAAAAATCTGACACCGTGGTTGGATTCACAAGAAGTAAATCTTTAAACCTATGTGAAATATGTTTTGTTTTCTGAATTTTTATAATGAGTATTTCTGTATTTGAATTTGGCGCTCTGCAATCTCACTAGATGTTGGCCAGATGGGACACTAGCGCCCCACATAGAGGTTTTAAGTTACAAAGCACTGTATGTGATTCAATAATTTATTAGGCCAACCTTTATTTCTATGTCCTGTTATTTTTATGTCTATATACTGTACATTTCACTTTTTATTTATCCTCACTTTGCCATTAAAAAGCCTTGCAACAAAGTCAGCTCTGCATTGTTGCATCAATGACACCTCCACAGCCTCCCTTACAGTCTACTTTTGCAATTTATTTGTTGCATGAGAGAGGTGCTTTAAATCAAGCAGACCTGGTCTGTTCTGAAAGATTAAACATTTAGGATTATAATAAATACCGCTTTGACATCATAATGAGTCAAACGTGCATTTTACATTTCCATAAAATAAAACTCACGTCACTTACAGTATCAAAAATGTTTTTGTCTTATGTTGCACCAACCCCACATTTTTCATTAACATTCTTATTATGTTACTGAATGTATCCATAGTATTTTAAGATTTAGTGATCAACAAATGCTGAACAAAGAAAGTACAGTAAATGTAAAATGACCCAAAAAATCAACAGTATAATGTTTGGATTCAGTTTTGTGTCAGGTGAACTGTCGTGTCCTCCCATTTGTCTGATAATTTCCCCATAATCTCCAAAGTGTTCCCTTTCAATTACTACCATGGTTATGCATATAGTTCTCATATTTCTTCAGTGTGAAACATCAAAAAATTCCCACAAATGTGAAGTGTTAAGTCCCATGAGACCTGATCCAAGACGAGCGGTCAAATAAGGCGCGTGTTTGTGTGTGCGTTTGTGTGTCTCAGGTTCCGTCAAAACATCTCTCATTCATGCATATAAATCAAATGAAGAAACCTGTCTGTCTGTTGTTGTGGTATCAGTGTGCATAGCAGCACACATACACACTACCCAGGGTCTTGTTGCATGCCTGTCAGTTTCCCAGGAACCCGCAAAGGGTGAAGCCTTCTATTGGCATGCTACAGTAAATGTCAAACGCCTTATTAAAGCTTTGAGGATAATTCAATTCAAACTTAATTCAGTTTTTTTTTTGCTCAGGCCATCATACATTATGTGTCAGTCATCCAGGCATGGCCATTACAATAGCAGGGCTAGTATAGCGTGGGAGAAGAAAGACACATTGCTAATGTGATGTAATTAGTAAAGTTGCACTTTTCAGGAATGTTTCACGCTCTCTCTCCCCCTGGCGTTTAGGAAAAGGAAAGTGATTTGAAAGTGAATGGCATTTGGAAAACGCCAATTTCCCCTTGTGATGGATACCGCCGGCATTGGCAGCATAAATCCGTTCAATGCCAGCGTGCTTGGCTGCCGAGAATTTGTGGCAATAAATGTCATATTCTGAGCGCAGCTTTCTAAAATGGAATATGACATTGTCTTTAATATATTCAGATTAATTTTGGCTGTGCATGTATAGGGGGTTGAGTCTCCTGCTGCAGTGGAGGGAAAAGGAGTCAGTATCAACTGCAGGAGAGGCCAACAGGGACAGCAGTGTGAGCAGGCTTTTGTTCCAACCCTGCACTAACACACCTGATTTTAACTAAGTCATAATCAATTTAGACAACGTATAATATAATGTTTGTCCATGCTGAGCTGGAACAAAAGCCTGCACACATACCAGTACCCTCAAGTACCAGTTTCACCCAACCCCTGCCTCAGCTGTGCATGGATGAAATGACTGGAATTTTAATTTTATTTAACTAGGCAAGTCAATTAATAACACGTTATTTACAATGACTCCCTACCAAGAGGCAAAATGCTTCCTGCAGGGACAAGGGCTGGGATTAAAAATTTGAATGTAGGACAAAACACACATCATGAAAAGAGAGACGCCTGCATAGAGAATGAACTCTCGTTTCATGTCCACCTGGCCATGCTGCTACTCCAGTTTCAACTGTTCTGCCTGCGGCTATGGAATCCTGACCTGTTCACCGGACGTGCAACCTGTCCCATACCTGCTGTTTTCAAATCTCTAGAGACAGCAGGAGTGGTAGAGATACTCTTAATGATCGGCTATGAAAAGCCAACTGACATTTACTCCTGAGGTACTGACTTGCTGCACGCTCGACAACTACTGTGATTATTATTATTTGACCATGCTGGTCATTTATGAACATTTGAACATCTTGGCCATGTTCTGTTATAATCAGCCAGAAGAGGACTGGCCACCCCTCATAGCCTGGTTCCTCTCTAGGTTTCTTCCTAGGTTTTGGCCTTTCTAGGGAGTTTTTCCTAGCCGCCGTGCTTCTACACCTGCATTGCTTGCTGGTTGGGGTTTTAGGCTGGGTTTCTGTACAGCACTTTGAGATATCAGCTGATGTACGAAGGGCTTTATAAAATACATTTGATTTGATTCATTACTTCTGTTTTCCCAGTCCAAAATGACTGCCCCATTATAGCTGATTATAAATCCATAATACATATATTATCACCTAATGTTGTGTTAGATATTTTGTATCAACTTAAGTTCTTGTGAACATTACACGTTTTGAACCTATATTTGCTGTTTAAGGCATGTATGTCTCATTGACCTGAGCTCATACAACTAGTTTTTGTGTAAAAAAAACATAATGTATGGATTATTTTGACTGTAAGAAATACTCAGATGAAACAAATTGTGCTATCTATCACATACTATTTTCTGTCAAAGTTTAACAAGGACATTTGCTTTGAAACCACTTCAAATTTTTTAACAGTGGCACAAAATAACATATTTTGTGTTCCCGGTCAAAACTGACCGGTATGATTTTATTAATAAAGAAAAAAAATGGGCCCAAAACTACACATTAAAATTTTACCATTTCGCAAAATGAATGTCTGAACACAATAAAGAACAACAGTAACAATAACAGAATTACTAACAAAAACATTAAAATGTTCACAATCTGTCCATCAATGGTGGTTACATTTTATGTGTTCTCATACACATGTTGGACAATACATGGTGGTTGTTGCATGTCCCTTGCAAATATGTGCACTGCATTTATGGCAGCTAATGCTCGTTTTGACATCTCTTGGTGCACACAGATTGCACCTTCTTTCTCTTGTCTCTTCTGTCTCTGGCAGCTGTAAATCTAGCTTCTGGCCCTTGTATATCTTTCACCAATCCAGCAGAGGATGGTGTTGGAGGTGTTGGTGTTGGAGGAAGGTGTTGGCGCCTTTGAATGACACCATGGCTTTCCCCAACTCTTCTAGGAATAGTCGTCTTTTGAAGAATTTCCCCTGCTTCCAGCCTGGATTCACCTCCATCCACACCACAAACAGAACAACAACATGACAAAACAGCATGGAAGCAACACAACATAACAACATGGTAGCAATGCAAACATGGCAGCAGCACAATGACGTAGCAGCACAAACATGGTACAAACATTATTAGGCACAGACGACGCCACAAAGGACAAAAAAGGTAGATTCAACAATACATCAATTGAAGCAGCCAGAACTATCAGTAAGTGTCCACGTTTGTGCCTTTGAATGTAGAGATAAAATTGTCCAGTTTGAGTGTTTTTTTTGCAGCTCGTTCCAGTTGCTAGCTGCAGCAAACTAAGCGACCCAAGGATGTGTGTGTCTGGGGCCCTATACCAGAATGTGACTCAATAGCATTTTGAGTCTCTGCAGGGTTGGGAGTGCTGCAGAGCCAACCCACTATCACAAATGATTGTGAAAATTTGGCAAAAAATACTTATGCCAAATTTGTGACAGGCACACAAAAAAAAACATATTTTTGTAGTATGTGCATTTCAATCTCAGATAAAGGCAGTAGGTTACTTAAGAAAGCAACGATAGGAGGGTGGATGTGTGGACGTATAACGAGAACGTCTAGCAACCTAATGCGTGTTCGAATCACATGATGGACAACTTTAGCATTTATGCTAATTAACAGCCACATACTACCAGTGGCGTAGTCAGAAATTGTGTGGGTCAAAATTTAAGTACTCAAATTATCATTGAATATTAATTGAAAGCATAGGCTACCTTACTAGTGTGCTACTGTACTTGATCACACACATCTAATAGAAGAGACTCAGGTTTATAATGCACATACAGTTGCCAAGCAATCCTCAAAAATGAGCACAAGGGCATTGCTTAACAATAAATATATTTAAATGATCATGGTTCCACAGGTTCGATACATATTGGAGAAATATAATTTCTATTTAATGATGTTATATTACTACTATAACATATAAAATATAGGTGTGTTGACTGTAATTAACTTCTTCGCTATAGGGGCTCTCTTTTAATTTTTGGATAAAAAAACGTTCCCGTTTTAAACAAGATATTTTGTCATGAAAAGATGCTCGACCTTGCATATCATTACAGCTTTGGAAAGAAAACACTCTGGTGTTTCAAAAACTGCAAAGATATTGTCTGTGAGTGCCACAGAACTAATGCTACAGGCGAAACCAAGATGATATTTCATACAGGAAATGCCCCAGATTTTGAATGCGCTGTGTTCCAATGTCTCCTTATAAGGCTGTGAATCCGCCAGGAATGAGCCTACACTTTCTGTCGTTTCCTCCAAGGTGTCTGCAGCATTGTGACGTATTTGTAGGCATATCATTGGTAGATTGACCATAAGAGACTACATTTACCAGGAGTCCGCTTGGTGTCCTCCGTCGAAATTATTGCGCAATCTTCAGCTGCGTGCACTTTTCCATTTGGTTCAGAGGAGAAAGGCAACTGCCACGAATGATTTATCATTGAATAGATATGTGAAAAACACCTTGAGGATTAATTCTAAACAACGTTTGCCATGTTTCTGTCGATATTATGGAGTTAATTTGGAAAAAAGTTTGGCGTTGTAATGACTGAATTTTCAGGGTTTTTTCTTAGCCAAACGTGATGAACAAAACGGAGCGATTTCTCCTACACAAATAATCATCTTTTTTTCTTTTTTTGGGGAAAAACTGAACATTTGCTATCTAACTGAGAGTCTCCTCATTGAAAATATCCGAAGTTCTTCAAAGGTAAATGATTTTATTTGAATGCTTTTCTTGTTTTTGTGAAAATGTTGCCTGCTGAATGCTAGGCTTAATGCTATGATAGCTATCAATACTCTTGCACAAATGCTTGTGTAGCTATGGTTGAAAAGCATATTTTGAAAATCTGAGATGACAGTGTTGTTAACAAAAGGCTAAGCGTGTGAGCCAATATATTTATTTAATTTCATTTGCGATTTTCATGAATAGTTAATGTTGCGATATGCTAATGAGCTTGAGGCTATGATTACGCTCCCGGATACGGGATTGCTCGATGCTAGAGGTTAAGGCACTGGATTATGAGTTGTCTTGTTTGGTAAATGAACAAAGGAATTACGCAGTGTCATGGTACATATAACCATAGAAGCACAGTGACATAATTACCTCAATACGTATACATCCGCAGGCTAATAAATCCATGTAATACTGTCACGCCCTGGCCTTAGTTATCTTTGATTTCTTAATTATTTTGGTTAGGTCAGTGTGTGACATGGGGGATTTATGTGTTTTTTGCTGGTCTCGGGTTTTTTGTATGTTTATGGGGCTGTTTCCTTTCTAGGTAGTTTGTATGTTTATCGGTTGTCTAGATTGGTTCTCAATTAGAGGCAGCTGTCTATTGTTGTCTCTGATTGGGAACCATATTTAGGCAGCCATATTCTGTGGGTACTTTGCGGGTGATTGTTTCTGTGTCTTCTGTCTTTGTGTCATTGCACCAGATAGGACTGTTTCGGGTTTCACTTTTGTTGTTTTGTATTTTGTAGTGTTCTTGTGTAGGGTCTTGATTAAACATGTTGAACTCAAACCACGCTGCATTTTGGTCCTCCTCTCCTTCAGAGGAAGAAAACCGTTACAAATACGCCATCACAAAAAATATTATGATTTTGTTTAGGCAGGTCTTAAGAAACATTATGAGAAATTGTTTTAATTTTAAATTATCAGAATAGCACATTATGAGTTTACTGTTCCAAAGACTGCATTGAGGCCCAGCAGTGGTCAGTCTAAAATTCCTTTTTAATTCTGTCATGAAATACATGCATTTCCTATTATTAAGTCATTTACGGTGTCTATGCCTTTCGTTTTCCATGTAGACCAATTTAAATAACTGATACATGGAACTCAGAAGTACTAAATTGAGTGAGAAGGCTGCAAGAGCAGTCCAACTGCTGTGTCACACCCTGACCATAGTTTGCTTTGTATGTTTCCTGTCTTTGTGTTTGTTGCACCAGATAGGGCTGTTTCGGTTTTGCCACAATTATTGTTTTGCATTATGTTCATGTTGAGTTTTCTTATTAAAAAACATGAACTATAACCACGCTGCATTTTGGTCCGCCTCTCCTTCCCAGGAGGAAAGCCGTTACATGTTGTTTAATTCTGATTTATATATTTTTTTTATATTTTCATAGAAGCTTTAAAAATGTTAAATAATCATGTTGTTGTTTCTAATTAACCCATTTGTATATTTATCTTTTGAAATTATAACCGGTTTGGTGTGTATTGAATTTGTGAAACCTGCGAGATATTTTCCAGGTTTATTTGCCATTAAATAGTAGGCTGCATCTGAGTTTAACCTGCAGTTGTTGGCTTTCTTCAAAAGTAAAAGATCATGCTTAAATTCTGAAATTGTATTCTTCTTTACCTTGTAATTTTTTTGGAAAATAGTGATGTCTTTTTCTGTCATTTAAATTTCTAAATCGGAGTAGTGTATGAGATTATCATACCCCTAATGTACACCTTAAAAACATCAAATTATATTGGGGGGATGGATTTGCTCTGTCCTCTATGTCTATATTTGTAATGGTAAATGTTTTTATTTTTTCACTTATGTATTTCATACATTTTGGGTCTTGAAGATGTGCTCTGTTCATTCTCCATGTTCTGTTGCTAAGTGTATTTTCTGTTGGTGTAACTAATCATGATACCGGAGAATGATCCGATATCACTATGTCATGCATTTTCTAACCCAGTGAATTGTTCAGAGCATTTTTGGAGAAAAGAAACGTAGTCAGTTATTGAATAGCTTTTCTTATTATGAGAAAAAAAAGGAATAGTCTTTTGTAGGAATAGTAATCTTCAGGTGTCCTGTAAATTATTTGTAGAGATTAAATTGTTCAGCCTCTTTTGAGGTTCCTTGAATTTTCCTTTTTTATTGCTATGTCTGTCAATCTTATCAAATGTATGATTTAGGTCTCCTGCTAAGATAATAGTTCCTGTCTGGATTTGATCAAATATAGCTTGCATTCTATCTAAAAATGACCAGATTTGCCCCTGGTGGAATTTACAATGATATCAATGTGTATTTTTCACTATGTAAGGTACAATTCAACAATAGAAAACGGCCTTCTTGGTCTGTGTGCTGGGATATAAGGGAAAAGGGTGTATTCTTATTTATCAACCCAGCTCCTCTTTAAATATTCAATTTATCCTTTTTGAAATGTAACTCTTGCAGGAAAACCACATCTGCTGAAAATCTCTTTAATAACACTAAAAAAGCTAAAGCAGACATTGACTGCTCATTATTTTGATTTACTTATTTTTAAGTCATGCTCCCTTCCGTCCTTGACTTAATATCAGAAACAGAACTGGAGTTATAACCAGTTTTAGGACATGTCATTTTTAGAATGGTTTCTCCCCGTTGCTCCTCCTGATAGTAGGGCCTGCTCCGCTCCTTCTTCCGACAGTTGAAAGTGCAATACCCAGCTTATACTCACCCCGATAATTGCTTCAAAACTGAACCTAAACTATACTGAAACTAATTTCACACATTTACCAACAGATGGGGAGTGAGTTGATGAGCGAGGGGAAGCGAACAATGCATAATGATGTAATCATCAATTGTGATTAAAGAACTGGGTGGGCCATTCTATTGTATTGATCCATTCTAATTATAATCTTAAAATGGTATGTACCATATATCAGTCCACCAAATCAAAGCAGACTTATCAGTCTACTCAGGCCTACTTAGATTAGGTGTAATTGTACATGCTGAGCGGCTTTCAGTATCTGGGAAAATATCCACATCGGGCAGCAGGTGAGTGAGGGTTGGAAAATGTGTTGATGAGGCTTGTGGAACCTTATGTTGGCAAGGGGAGAAATGTCCCCATGGACATTTCTTCACTTCACTGTCATTTGCGAACAAGTTGCTTGCAAATAAAATAAGTCTGGCTGGCACCATGAACAAAGTGACAGGAGCTCCCTCCCTGTGTGTGAAATAAGGCACCTGCACAGCCATTGTACTCCACAACTGTGCTGAAGAATGACAAGATGATGGGGATACAGTAAAGACAAAACTATTATGCACTAAAACCAAATGAAGGTGTGTCAAGCATGTGAAAGTTATGACAAGGGATAACAGCTAAATTAAATCCAACTGATGACATTGCGTGAAGACACACACAAGCGCGAGCTGGCAATAATTGACAACTTTTGACTGATGTCATATCGACACTTATATACATTATAATGCCATTACTGCTCTTGTGCTGAGTTCCACTATTTATCAAGGCCACTTGGCGCTTATAACGATGTTTAGGCTACTGATGTTTTTATAATTTGACTGTGCGTTTTGGTGGTTGGGTTTTAATGGTTTATTTTGTCATTATAAAGGAGATTTTCCATGTTCCAACACATTTCTGTTTCATAGTTGTTACAAAGGCACTCTACAAATTACATTTGTGACCAACCTGCTCCATTCGGTCTTATGTAGCAACATTTGAAATGGTGTTTTTTAAATTGGATAAAAGTAGAGCTAGAAAATTGCATATTATAAACTACAGTTGAGGAACAAAGGGAAAGGCATTCTGCTATTGAGAAAATGGCCCTTGGATGTTTTGGTACACCTACTTGAGAGCTCTTCTTTGTCCACACCCATTCAGTATCGTTCACATCCTCTTAAGCCCCACCCATCTCTTTAAGGATTCACATGTGAGGCCAAAGATTTCAAGACAAAGGCTGGTTTATAATTCGTCTATCGACATGTCTGTATACAGTTGTCGCAGTGACATCATAAACATTCTATTGTTCTCCGACATAAAACTTGTCATTGACGTTATGAAAAAGTATAAACATAAACAGGCTGCATGACATCAGCAGACTGGCTGTCCAAAATAGCATACCTGTTGTATTTTAACACCAATAAACCCATCTGTATAAAAATGAATTTAGCATATGTCAATCTAGCAAACCAGGCAACTAAAATAATATTTCTAAACAATGTTTTGGTTCGTCTCTACCTAAAGTTATGTTAGCTGGCTAGCCAGCTCATATAATAACTATATCATATAGCTGACAATGTCAAGCTCTTGAAACTCTGGGGCAGTATTTCATTTTTGGATAAAAAACGTTCCCGTTTTAAACGGGATATTTTGTCATGACAAGATGCTCGACAATGCATATAATTGACAGCTTTGGATAGAAAACATTCTAACGTTTCCAAAACTGCAAAGATATTGTCTGTGAGTGCAACAGAACTGATGTTACAGGCGAAACCCAGATACAAAACCAATCAGGAAGTGCCCCATATTTTGAAATCGCTGCATGCCAATGACTCCTTATATGGCTGTGAATGGGCTACGAATGAACTTACGTTTTCTACGTATTCTTCAAGGTGTCTACAGCATTGTGACGTCTTTTTACGTATTTATGTTGAAGAATAGCCGTAAGGGACCACATTGAGCAAGTGGTCACATGATGGTTCCCGCAGAAAATCTTGTGTAAAGTACAGAAGTAGCCATTATTCCAATCGCTTCTAATGAGAAACCAATTGTCCCTGTGGATATATTATCGAATAGATATGTGAAAAACACCTTGAGGATTGATTCTAAACAACGTTTGCCATGTTTCTGTCGATATTATGGAGCTAATTTGGAAAAAAGTTAGGCGTTGTAGTGACCGGTTGATTTCTCAGCCAAATGTGAAGAACAAACGGGAGCTATTGCGCCTACAAAAATAATATTTTTTGGGAAAAAAGGAACATTTGCTATCTAACTGGGAGTCTCGTGAGTGAAAACATCCGAAGTTCTTCAAAGGTAAATGATTTCATTTTATTGTTTTCTTATTTTTGTGAAAATGTTGCCTGCTGCTATCAGGGCATAATGCTATGCTAGGCTATGATACACTTACACAAATGCTTGTCTCGCGTTGGCTGTAAAGCATATTTTGAAAATCTGAGGTGACAGTGTGATTAACAAAAGGCTAAGCTGTGTCTCAATATATTTCATTTGTGATTTTTATGAATATGAATATTTTCTAGGGATATTTACGTGCGCTGCGTTATGCTAATTCGTTTTAGGCGATGATTACGCACCCGGATCCGGGAAGGGTAGTATCAAGAGGTTAACTTTAGCTAATTTGTATTCATTATTACAGGAAAATAAAATCACAATAACACCATTATTTACAAGTTAATGGTGAGCTAATTACAGAAAAAGGGTGGCAGGTAGCCTAGCGGTTAATTAAGAGCGTTGCTCACTGGTTCAAGTCCCAGAGCCAACTAGGTGAAAAATCTGTCGATGTGGCCTTGAGCAAACAACTTATCATTAATTGCTCCTGTAAGTCACTCTGGATAAGAGCATCTGCTAAATAACTCAAAAAGTAAAAGAGAAATAAGCTGTTGTGTGTGTGAGATGAAAAAAAGCAGGTCTTTCTACTGGAGAATTTTGGAACTTGGTCTCATTGGCCTAACGTTATATGCTAATTTGACTTTGGTGCAGGTCATGTTCTTCTTCACATTACCTTCACTGGTAAACACACTATATCTAATAAAATCAAAGTTTATTTGGCACATGCACAGCATACTGAAGGTGTAAACGCTACAGTGAAATGGTTACTTGCATAGTGGACTCTTTTGTCTAGAAATGTAGCTAGCTAGCTAAACAATGAACCTTTATCCCAACTCAAAATGTTACTACTCTGCATTAATCTACAGGTAGCTGAAGCTAACCAACTAGGTTCAACGTTAGCTAGCTAGAATTAGACAATTAGAAATGTATAATATCTGGAAATACAGCTAGCTAAACTCTCTTACCTGTATACCATAATACCCTCGACTCTATTTTGTTGCTCCCAGCCTATAGACAGAAACTAAAACAGGAAACGCCCGTGCTCAGATCTGTTCAATGCTGATCCGACCAATCTGATTCCACGCTTCAAGATTGCTTTGTTCACGTGGACTGGGATATGTTCCAGATAGGATAGGAACAACAACATCGATGTATATGCTGATTCGGTGAGCGAGTTTATTAGCAAGTGCATCGGTGATGTTGTACCCACGGCGACTATTAAAACCTTCCCCAACCAGAAACTGTGGATTTGTTTGCAGCATTCGTGCAAAACTGAAAGCACAAACTACTGCTTTTAATCAGGGCAAGGTGACAGGAAACATGACCGAATACAAACAGTGTAGCTATTACCTCCGCAAGGCAATCAAACAAGCTAAGCGTCAGTATAGAGACAAAGTTGAGTCGCAATTCAACGGCTCAGACATGAGAGGTATGGGGCAGGGTCACAGTCAATCACGGACTACAGAAAGAAAACTAGCCCCGTCACGGACCCCGATGTCTTGCTCCCAGACAAACTAAACAACTTCTTTGTCGCTTTGAGGACAATACAGTGCCACCGACACAGCCCGCTACCAAAATCTGCGGGCTCTCCTTCACCGCAGCCAACATGAGTAAAACGTGTTAACTCTCGTAAGGCTGCCGGTCAAGAGGGCCACCATTGTTCCTGTTCCCATGAAAGCTAAGGTAACTGAGCTAAACGACTATCGCCCCGAAGCACTCACTTCCATCATCATGATGTGCTTTGAGACTAGACAAGGATCATATCACCTCCAACCTACCTGACACCCTAGACCCACTCCAATATGCTTACCGTCCCAATAGGTCCACAGACGACGCAATCACAATCTCACTGCACACTGCCTTAACCCATCTGGACAAGAGGAATACCTATATAAGAATGCTGTTCAAATCAAATCAAAGTTTATTTGTCACATGCGCCGAATACAACAAGTGTAGACCTTACAGTGATATGCTTACTTACAGGCTCTAACCAATAGTGCAAAAAAAGGTATTAGGTGAACAATAGGTAGGTTAAGAAAAAAATACAGTAAAGACAGGTTATATCCAGTAGCGAGGCTATAAAAGTGGCGAGGCTACATACAGACACCATTAGTCATGCTGATTGAGGTAGTATGTACATGTAGATATGGTTAAAGTGACTATGCATATATGATGAACAGAGAGAAACAGTAGTGTAAAAGAGGGGTTGGTGGGTGGTGGGTGGGACACAATACAAATAGCCAATGTGCGGGAGCACTGGTTGGTCGGCCCAATTGAGGTAGTATGTACATGAATGTATAGTTTAAGTGACTACAGCTCAGCATTTAACACCATACTACCCTCCAAACTCTTCATTAAATTCGAGATTCTGGGTCTTGACCCCGCCCTGTGCAACTGGGTCCTGGACTTTCTGACAGTCCACCCCCAGGTGGTGAAAGTAGGAAACAACATCTCCACTTCACTGACCCTCAACATCCAGAAGGGTAGGTCAGTACAGGTACATCAAAGCTGGGACTGAGAGACTGAAAAACAGCTTCTATATCAAGGACATCAGACTGTTATTAAACGGCCATTACTAACATTGAGTAGCTGCTGCCAACATACGGACTCAAATCTCTAGCCACTTTAATAATTAAAAATTGGATGCAATAAATATGTAACGTTAAACAATGGCACTTTATATAATGCTTACATACCCTACATTACTCATCTCATATGTATATACTGTACTCTATACCATCTATTGCATCTTGCCTATGCCGTTCGGCCATCACTCATCCATATATTTATATGTACATATTCTTATTCATTCCTTTACACTTGTGTGTAAAAGGTAGTTATTGTGAAATTGTTAGATTACTTGTTAGATATTACTGCATGGTCAGAACTAAAAGCACAAGCATTTCGCTACACTCGTATTAACATCTGCTAACCATGTGTATGTGACCAATAACATTTGATTTGATTTGATTTATACACCCTCTCTGAACGCTTCTCCCTTTCTATCACCAATGCCATGTTTGCCCTTAGTTTCAAGATGTAATCCAGAGACAGGTGATATTTAAAAAAAAATGTGTTAGAAAAGATTATATACATATACTGAGTAGCTCATGTTATAGACAGAAGCATGCTACATGGCAGACTTATCTCTCGGCATGTCCAGCCCATCTATTACCTCAGCCAATCATGGCTAGCGGGAAGGTTCCTGTGATTTTCCTAAACTAACTAGGATTGTAATTTAACACTTTTCTTCATCTTTACAGATGACAAGTTTGTTATTAAGAAGAAGAAGTTTGCAAAAGAGAACCTGGATGATCCACAGCGCTACTGGCAAAATATTTTGTGGACAGATGAAACTAAAGTTGAGTTGTTTGTAAGGAACACACAACACTATGTGCGGAGATAAAAAAAAGACACAGCACACCAACATCAAAACCTCATCTCAATTGTAAAGTATGGTGGGTTGGAGCATAATGGTTTGGAGCTGCTTTGCTGCCTCAGGGCAGACAGCTTGCTATTGTTGTCAGATTTCCCAAGTTTATCAAGACATTTTGCAGGAGAGTGTCTATCTGTCCCCCAATTGGGTAATGTTGGGTGATGCAACAGGACAATGACCCAAAACGCAGAAGTAAATCAACAACATGATGGCTTCAACAGAAGAAAATACACCTTTTGGAGTGGCCCAGTCAGAGTCCTGACCTCAACTCGATTGAGATGCTGTTGCATGACCTCAAGTGAGCAGTTCACACCAGACATCCCAAGAATATTGCTGAATTGAAACAGTTTTGCAAAGAGGAATGGTCCAAAATTTCCCCTCGCCGTTGTGCAGGTCTGATCCGCAACTACAGAAAACATTTGGTTGAGGCTATTGCTGCCAAAGGAGGGTTCAAAGGTTCACATACTTATTCCATCCTGTGCTGTGAATGTTTACACGGTGTGTTCAATAAAGACATGAAACCGTATAATTGTTTGTGTGTTATTAGTTTAAGCAAACAGTGTTTGTCTATTGTTATGACTTAGATGAAGATCAGATCCAATTTTATGACCAATTTATACAGAAATTCAGGTAATTGCATAGGGTTCACATACTTTTTCTTACCACTGTAAAATCACTGCGCTGCCTGTTGCGGAACCCTGGTTTACGGTCTCCCCTGCTGGTTGGTCACGGATAAGTGAACACCTTTGGAATAACATGCACCTGCTTTGGTTGAATAGGAGCAATAGGAAGTACAACTTTGGGCAGGGGAATAGGGGGGTCTAATGTATGTGGATGGTGGTGGGTACTGAAGATTCATGATGGGCCATGTGGAACAAGGCTTTCTAGCCCGGGAACCATAAATCACACTACACCCTTGGTCCGTCCAGCTACCCCCAACCCCTCCCCATCGCTGTATACCCCCATCATGATTTACAGCTTTTTCTTTTCCTGAATTTATTGAAATATAGAATTAAACCTCTATGGTGTTTATGTGTTTGCGGCTGGTGGATGAAATGATGGGGCCAGTATGTTACCAGTCACACAAAGGAATAAAGGTCATTATAAATCATCTCAATGACTACGTCTATTCTCCATTGTTGGAGAGCCGAACTCAGAAGTAGGGACCTCAATTATCAGGACCTTAGTCGATAGCTGGGTTGTTTGTTTAGTCTGAACTGTAATTGAGGAGAGGGGACAGGAAGAAATCACTGCAGAGTTTGGAAAAGCAGGAGGGAAGTAGGAGGTGTTGTGGCCTATCAACCTTAAAAGCTTGTTTGCGAAGTCAGTGAAACCAGAGGGAGCACAGATGCTGCAGGTGGTGGGATGGAGGATAGGAAGCGACAGTCCTCGTCAACAACAACAACAGAGACGCTATCCGTCACCCCGTTGACACAGCATGCAAGTAGGAACGGACGCCCGGCAACTTCAGCGTGAACGGAGAAAAACAGTTTTATTTTTGCAGCGCTTTGAGGGTAAAGGTTAGAAAGCAACACATGGCGCCATATGCTACCACCGTCTACACAGAGTCAAAGGAGGCTGTGACTCTGAGACGGGAAAGAGCGAGTCATTTATCAAATTGTGACCATATTACTGTTTATTCAGTAAGTCCTACGGTAGGGTAGTTTGCCAAACAAGCAGCCTCCCCATAATAATAAGAAGGGATGCCTCGTAGTTTTAACAATTGTGGGTGGAGAAAACATCTTACAACATCAATTTGAAAGGCAGATGAGGTTATTCTCTGTTATGACAAATGGAGAAGAGAACAGCCTTGAAAACAAAATGCTAATCAGAACAAATTAAGCAGGCAGATAAATGTGTCTCAATAGAGTTGTGGGTGAGTTGTAGAACATGTAGTGTCGACACGCCTGTTTTCTCCGAAGCACATTGCTAGGTCATCTGTCGATCACATATGACAGGTAAACATCACTCAGGGGACCTTGCCTGGATGTGTGACATGTACGATAGTGACTGGCACCAATTAAATATGGCACACTGTGCCAGACACAATCTGAATTTATGTCCATCAATTCTGTATGGGCATCATAAGACTGCACTGTAGGCATCATGGACTTGTGTTGCAAAACACTGTTTTGTTATGAATGTAGATGTTGATTTTTCAGTGGTTAACTTGCACAGATATACACTGAATTAGAGTTCTACTTAATGCTGTGCATTGAAACTTTTTGGAACATTCGAGGAAGGGAACGCACCCTCTTCCCTGACCTTTCTTTCTCCCCCTCTCTCCTTCTCCTCAAGTAAACATGTATTGCTACCTACCAGATATTGGAGAATTTCTTGGAAATGTCAAGTTAAAGCATACATGCATACAAATTCAAACAAATGAATTGACATGTCAGCCAATCATTTATACAGTTCAGCATCGTACACATTCTCGCTTTTATGCACATTTGTATGTTGTCATCAAGGTACATTTTTTTTCCGATGTCAAGGGGCTTAAGAACACCTTTGAGGAACACCAATTCCATCCAGCCCTAATTACAGGGCGGGTTCTTCACTCATGTGTAGCCGCAGCCTGCAATAGGTTCATCCAGGGACAGAGGCCTCGGTTTGACCTTTCTCTCCAAACCCCATCCAAATGATTTAAGTGCAGCTGTATGTCTTTTTGTGTCAGGACTCTGCCTGCCAGTGATCAAGCACAGTGCCGGCACAGATCCGTGCTGCTAAGTGAAGTCAATAAGAGGGGTTTGGATCTGTCCTACCTGTCTAGTCTGCTGCCTGAGACTCCCCGATGCAACACTTCAAATGCATAGAGAGAGAGTGATAGAGACAGAAAGAGAGAGAGGAGAGAGAGAGTGACTTATCCCAGTACTGAATCCGTCCGTGTCTATCAGTCACTGTCGGCTCTAATCTGGGCAGATGAAGAGAGAGACGATCTCTCTGCAACCACGCTGAGACAGACAAAAACAAAAGAAGAGGGGAGGGTTTTATGCCTGGGTGTTTTTTTATCTTACCTTTATTTAGCCAAGTCAACAACTCTCATTCAAAAAGTAAACAGTCCAAAACAGTTCAACAACACTTTTGAAACATTAGGGCAACATTTCAAGGGCTCTAACCCCACTACACAGATCATTCTGGGGATCTCCAAATCCATACATGATGTTCAACACTGCTGCAGCTACTGTCTATGTTTCTCTAATATATGATCACCAGTGCTGGAAAAGTACCCAATTGTCATACTTGAGTAAAAGTAAAGATACACTACATGACCAAAAGTATGTGGACACCTGCGAGTTGAACATCTCATTCCAAAATCAGAATCATCTAGAATGTAATTGTATGCTGTAGTGTTAAAATGTCCCTTCACTGCAACTGAGGGGCCTAGCCTAAACCATGAAACACAGCCCCAGATATTGTTCCTCCTCCACCAAACTTTACAGTTGGCACTATACATTTGACCACGTAGCGTTCTCCTGGCATTTGCCAAACTCCGATTCGTCCGTTGGACTGCCACATGGTGAAGCGTGATTCATCTCTCCGGAGAACATTGTCATGCTGAAACAGGAAAGGGCCTTCCCCAAACTGTTGACACAGAGTTGGAAGCACAGAATCGTCTAGAATGTCATTGTAGCTTTAAGATGTCCCTTCACTGGAACTAAGGGGTCTAGCCCGAACCATGAAAAACAGTCCCAAACCTCTGAAATTATATTTACTCCTGATGCTTAAGAATATTTCAGCGATTACATTTATGTTTGATACTTAAATATATTTAAAACCAAATACCTTTAGACTTTTACTCAAGTCATATTTTACTGGGTGTCACGTCCTGGTTTTAGTATTTTGTGTTTTCTTTCTTTATTTGGTCAGGCCAGGG
The DNA here is from genome assembly GCF_036934945.1 of Oncorhynchus masou masou. Taxonomy (NCBI): domain Eukaryota; kingdom Metazoa; phylum Chordata; class Actinopteri; order Salmoniformes; family Salmonidae; genus Oncorhynchus; species Oncorhynchus masou. Next base: position 40,638,744 of record NC_088219.1, read on the forward strand.
TGTGACATGGGTTTTGGTATGTGGTGAGTTTTGCCTTGGGGTTTTTCGTAGGTATTGGGATTGTGGCTTAGTGGGGTTTTCTAGCATAGTCTATGGCTATCTGAAGTGGTTCTCAATCAGAGGCAGATGTTTATCGTTGTCTCTGATTGGGAACCATATTTAGGCAGCCATATTCTTTGAGTGTTTTGTGGGTGATTGTTTCTGTCTCTGTGTTAGTTTGCACCAGTATAGGCTGGTTCAGTTTTCATGTTACGCTTTTTGTATTGATTCGTGTTCCTTGTTTCATTAAAACTTGAATCTAAGTAGCCACGCCGCATTTTGGTCCGACTCTCCTTCACCTAAAGAAAGCCGTTACACTGGGTGACTTTCACCTTTACTTGAGTCATTTTCTTTTAAAGTATATTTACTTTTACTCAAGTATGACAATTGTATACTTTTTTTCCACAACTGAACAACAATGCTCCTTTTCTTGGCTCCTGTTCGGGGAGTATATGTTTTTCTGAGTGGTTTTACAGAGGGAGTTTCTGATTAACAGTTCACTCCTTTCTCTCCCATTCATGGAGGTCAGCTGCACGCCACTATATAGCTCAAGGCTGTTTTTTGCTGTTTACTTAATGCACATATAAAAGGAGAAAGGTTTTCCAAAGCCCTACACTCATCTCCAGCAGGCAAAAATGTGAAAAAATCATACTAGAGCCTCGGGTGAAATGTTGCAATATTATTCAATAGGCCTTTCCAGTTTGACCTCTTTTTTTGCATTTTAGCTTTTTTTGGGTTCTTTCTGTGATTCTTTTCTGCACACTTCTGTATGATATTGCCACAAGAAGAGGGGTCAGGGCCATAGTACTGCTACAGCTCTACTGTGAATTGACAATGAAGAAGAGTCCTATACTCTATAGAACAATGTAATGTATAATTGAATGTTTTTAGACTTACTATATTGCTTTGAATGTGCATTTAAACATTTTGATTTAATGTTTGTGATTGTTATAGTCGTTGTCTTTGCATTTTTGCACTGACAAAGCTATTTACAGTCAAACATACTCTACCAGTTGGTGAGTCGGATGAGAGGGATTTACTACAGGCACCCGACGAGACCCTCATCCCCGTCATTCGCAGGAGAAAGACACGGAGATACCGAGGATGAAGGTCGGGGTGCCTTGTGAGGATCCGGCGGCAAGTTGGTAATTTGCCTTTACCGTCAGTCCTATTAGTCAACGTACAATCATTGGTTAATGAATAGACGAACTACAAGCACGTATATTCTACCAACAGGACATTAAAAACTGTAACATCATATGTTTCCCCCGAATAACATACAGCTGGCGGGTTATACACTATCGGCAGGATAAAACAGTAGCCTCTGGTAAGACAAGGGGTGGCGGTCTATGTATATTTGTAAACAACAGCTGGTGCACGATATCTAAGGAAGTCTCAAGGTTTTGCTCGCCTGAAGTAGAGTATCTCATGATAAGCTGTAGACCACACTATTTACCAAGAGCTGTTTAATTATCACAACAAACTGATGATGACATGAAGACCGCACTCATTGAACCGTATACGGCCTTAAGTAAACAGGAAAATGTTCATCCAGAGGCGGCGCTCCTAGTGGCTGGGGACTTTAATTCAGGGAAACTCAAATCTGTTTTACCTCATTTCTACCAGCATGTTAAATGTGCAACTAGAGGAAAAAACTCTTGACCACCTTTACTTCACACACAGAGACATGTACAAAGCTCTACCTCGCCCTCCATTTGGCAAATCTGTCCATAATTCTATCCTCCTGATTCCTGCTTACAAGCAAACACTAAAGCAGGAAGCACCAGTAACTCGGTCAATAAAAAAGTGGTCAGATGGAGCAGATGCTAAGATACAGGACTGTTTTGCTAGCACAGACTGGAATATGTTCCAGGATTCTTCTGATGGCATTGAGGAGTACACCACATCAATCACATCAATAAGTGCATCGATGACATCGTCCCCACTGACTGTACGTACATAAATCAAATCAAATTTTATTTGTCACATACACATGGTTAGCAGATGTTAATGCGAGTGTAGCGAAATGCTTGTGCTTCTAGTTCCGACAATGCAGTAATTACTAACAAGTAATCTAACTAACAATTCCTAAACTACTGTCTTATACACAGTGTAAGGGGATAAAGAATATGTACATAAGGATATATGAATGAGTGATGGTACAGAGCAGCATAGGCAAGATACAGTAGATGGTATCGAGTACAGTATATACATATGAGATGAGTATGTAAACAAAGTGGCATAGTTAAAGTGGCTATCACATCAACATGTATTACATAAGGATGCAGTCGATGATATAGAGTACAGTATATAAGTATGCATATGAGATGAATAATGTAGGGTAAGTAACATTATATAAGGTAGCATTGTTTAAAGTGGCTAGTGATATATTTACATCATTTCCCATCAATTCCCATTATTAAAGTGGCTGGAGTTGAGTCAGTGTCAGTGTGTTGGCAGCAGTCACTCAATGTTAGTGGTGGCTGTTTAACAGTCTGATGGCCTTGAGATAGAAGCTGTTTTTCAGTCTCTCGGTCCCAGCTTTGATGCACCTGTACTGACCTCGCCTTCTGGATGATAGCGGGGTGAACAGGCAGTGGCTCGGGTGGTTGATGTCCTTGATGATCTTTATGGCCTTCCTGTAACATCGGGTGGTGTAGGTGTCCTGGAGGGCAGGTAGTTTGCCCCCGGTGATATGTTGTGCAGACCTCACTACCCTCTGGAGAGCCTTACGGTTGAGGGCGGAGCAGTTGTCGTACCAGGCGGTGATACAGCCCGCCAGGATGCTCTCGATTGTGCATCTGTAGAAGTTTGTGAGTGCTTTTGGTGACAAGCCAAATTTTTTCAGCCTCCTGAGGTTGAAGAGGCGCTGCTGCGCCTTCTTCACGATGCTGTCTGTGTGAGTGGACCAATTCAGTTTGTCTGTGATGTGTATGCCGAGGAACTTAAAACTTGCTACTCTCTCCACTACTGTTCCATCGATGTGGATAGGGGGGTGTTCCCTCTGCTGTTTCCTGAAGTCCACAATCATCTCCTTAGTTTTGTTGACGTTGAGTGTGAGGTTATTTTCCTGACACCACACTCCGAGGGCCCTCACCTCCTCCCTGTAGGCCGTCTCGTCGTTGTTGGTAATCAAGCCTACCACTGTTGTGTCGTCCGCAAACTAGATGATTGAGCTGGAGGCGTGCGTGGCCACGCAGTCGTGGGTGAACAGGGAGTACAGGAGAGGGCTCAGAACGCACCCTTGTGGGGCCCCAGTGTTGAGTATCAGCGGGGAGGAGATGTTGTTACCTACCCTCACCACCTGGGGGCGGCCCGTCAGGAAGTCCAGTACCCAGTTGCACAGGGCGGGGTCGAGACCCAGGGTCTCGAGCTTGATGACGAGCTTGGAGGGTACTATGGTGTTGAATGCCGAGCTGTAGTCGATGAACAGCATTCTCACATAGGTATTCCTCTTGTCCAGATGGGTTAGGGCAGTGTGCAGTGTGGTTGAGATTGCATCGTCTGTGGACCTATTTGAGCGGTAAGCAAATTGGAGTGGGTCTAGGGTGTCAGGTAGGGTGGAGGTGATATGGTCCTTGACTAGTCTCTCAAAGCACTTCATGATGACGGATTTATTGCTACGGGGCGGTAGTCGTTTAGCTCAGTTACCTTAGCTTTCTTGGGAACAGGAACAATGGTGGCCCTCTTGAAGCATGTGGGAACAGCAGACTGGTATAGGGATTGATTGAATATGTCCGTAAACACACCAGCCAGCTGGTCTGCGCATGCTCTGAGGGCGCGGCTGGGGATGCCGTCTGGGCCTGCAGCCTTGCGAGGGTTAACACATTTAAATGTTTTACTCACCTCGGCTGCAGTGAAGGAGAGACCGCATTTTTCCGTTGCAGGCAGTGTCAGTGGCACTGTATTGTCCTCAAAGCGGGCAAAAAAAGTTATTTAGTCTGCCTGGGAGCAAGACATCCTGGTCCGTGACTGGGCTGGATTTCTTCCTGTAGTCCGTGATTGACTGTAGACCCTGCCACATGCCTCTTGTGTCTGAGCGTTGAATTGGGATTCTACTTTGTCTCTGTACTGACGCTTAGCTTGTTTGATAGCCTTACGGAGGGAATAGCTGCATTGTTTGTATTCAGTCATGTTACCAGACACCTTGCCCTGATTGAAAGCAGTGGTTCGCGCTTTCAGTTTCACACGAATGCTGCCATCAATCCAAGGTTTCTGGTTAGGGAATGTTTTAATTGTTGCTATGGGAACGACATCTTCAACGCACGTTCTAATGAACTCGCACACCGAATCAGCGTATTCGTCAATGTTGTTATTTGACGCAATACGAAACATGTCCCAGTCCACGTGATGGAAGCAGTCTTGGAGTGTGGAGTCAGCTTGGTCGGACCAGCGTTGGACAGACCTCAGTGTGGGAGCTTCTTTTTTTAGCTTTTGTCTGTAGGCAGGTATCAGCAAAATGGAGTCGTGGTCAGCTTTTCCGAAAGGGGGCGGGGCAGGGCCTTATATGCGTCGCGGAAGTTAGAGTAACAGTGATCCAAGGTTTTTCCGCCCCTGGTTGCGCAATCGATATGCTGATAAAATTTAGGGAGTCTTGTTTTCAGATTAGCCTTGTTAAAATCCCCAACAACAATGAATGCAGCCTCGGATAAATGGTTTCCAGTTTGCAAAGAGTTAAATAAAGTTCGTTCAGAGCCATCGATGTGTCTGCTTGGGGGGATATATACGGCTGTGATTATAATCGAAGAGAATTCTCTTGGTAGATAATGCGGTCTACATTTGATTGTGAGGAATTCTAAATCAGGTGAACAGAAGGATTTGAGTTCCTGTATGTTTCTTTCATCGCACCATGCCTCGTTAGCCATAAGGCATACACCCCACCCCTCTTCTTACCAGAAAGGTGTTTGTTTCTGTCGGCGCGATGCGTGGAGAAACCCTTTGGCTGCACCGCTTCGGATAGCGTTTCTCCAGTGAGCCATGTTTCCGTGAAGCACAGAACGTTTCAGTCTCTGATGTCCCTCTGGAATGCTACCCTTGCTCGGATTTCATCAACCTTGTTGTCAAGAGACTGGACATTGGCATCCAGTGGAACAGAACAATGCATCTAAATCAAGTGGGGATTACTTTATCCTATCCTAGTATTCCTTGAAGAGGTGGGGTTTCAGGTGTCTCCGGAAGGTGGTGATTTCATCACCAGAAGACTGGACATTGGCAAGAAGAATGCTTTCCCGTCTCCGTTCTTTACCAGAAGACCGTCGTTTTTTTCGAGTCGGGGTCGCTGCATGCGATCCATTCCATTGTCCTGTTTGTAAGGCAGAACACAGGATCCGCGTCGCGAAAACCATATTCTTGGTCGTACTGATGGTGAGTTGACGCTGATCTTATATACAGTAGTTCTTCTCGACTGTATGTAATGAAACCTAAGATGACCTGGGGTACTAATGTAAGAAATAACACGTAAAAAAAAAAAAAAATGCATAGTTTCCTAGGAACGCGAAGCGAGGCGGCCATCTCTGTCGGCGCCGGAAGTAAATACCCCATACCGCAACCAGACGCCATGGATTACAGCCAACATCCGCACTGAGCTAAAGGGTAGAGCTGCCGCTTTCAAGTAGCAAGACTCTAACCCGGAAGATTATAAGAAATCCTGCTATGCCCTCCAACGGACCATCAAACAGGCAAAGCATCATTACAGGACTAAGATTGAATCGTACTACACCAGCACCAACACTTGTCAGATGTGGCAGGGCTTGCAAACGATTACAGACTACAAAGGGAAGCACAGCCGCGAGCTTACAAGTGACACGAGCCTACCCTCCTGTACTCCCTATTCACTCATGACTGGATGGCCAGGTACGACTCCAACACCATCATTAAGTTTGCTATACTTATTCCCACTCAGGAGACTGAAAAGATTAAGCATGGGTCCTCAGATCCTCAATTCTTTTTACAGCTGCACCATCGAGAGCATCCTGTCTGGTTGCATCACTGCCTGGTATGGCAAATGCTCGGCCTCCGACCGCAAGGCACTACAGAGGGTAGTGCATACGACCCACAACATCACTGTGGCCAAGCTTTCTGCCATCCAGGACCTCTATAGCAGGCGGTGTCAGAGGAAGAACCTAACAATTGTCAAAGACTACAGCCACCCTAGTCATAGACTGTTCTCTCTGTTACCGCATGGCAAGCTGTAACGGAGTGCCAAGTCTAGGTCCAAAAGGCTTCTCAATAGTTTCTACCCCCAAGACATAAGACTCCTGAACAGCTAATCATATTGCTACACACACTATTTGCCTTGCTCCCCCCCTTTTACACTGCTGCTATTCTCTGTTAATTATCTATGCATAGTCACTTTAATTCTATCTATATGTACATATTTCCTAAATTACCTCGACACCGGTGCCCCCACACATTTACTCTGTACTGGTATCCCCGTATATACTGTATCCTCGCTATTGTTATTTTACTGCTGCTCTTGAATTATTTTTAACTTTTATTTCTTAATTTTTACTGAACACATTTTTTCTTAAAACTGCATTGTTGGTTAAGGGCTTGTAAGTAAGCATTTCACTGTTAAGGTCTATACCTGTTGTATTTGGCACATGTGACAAATTCAATTTGATTTGATTTTAAGTCGGATGGTCTTTCAGTCTCTCTGTCATAATTTTTTAGGTAATGTTGCAATTATCTAAAGAACATAACACAATTATTTTTTTTTAAATCTGAAAATATAATATCCTTAGAATGTTCTCCTAACATTTCCAAAAATGTTTTTCACAACATCTGTAAAACCTACCACAGAACATTCCCCCAAGGTTGTCGTGAGGTTACTATAGAGAATGTAATAACACAATGTTCTTAGAACAAACTGCCACAACAAAATGGGAGAGCAATTGAAGTGGTTCTAACGAAACATGACAGGAACGTTCTGCTAATGTTGATGGATATGTTACTCAACACCCATAACATACAAGGGCATATTCCTACAATGGTCTCATAAAGCTATAGTGTGACATGACATACTGGTTCTACTAACAGTCCCTGAACATATTCCAGCAATGAAATGGTGCAATAGAAGTTGTTAAAAAACAACCGTATTCAGCTAAGGTTGATGGAGATATAACTACTTAAACTAGTTACACGGGTAACTGTCAAAATAATAGGAACGCATGAGTAAATGAAGGATACAAAGTACTGTATTTTGAAAGCAGGTGCTTCCACATAGCAGGACCAGTGTTATAGAGGGGCCTGGCCCGCTCTACCATACCTCCTTGCCCGTCCAAATAAAATATTGAAATATTGATCATTTATTTGACCGAGACGCGCGCTGACAGAAAGACACATCAATCTCAGATAAAGAATCTGAGCTCCCCTCTGTATCAGTATGTATAGGCCAAAAGAGTCTGGCATGTCATACAGCATCAGATACATGGCTTACATATAGTAAGAAAGAGAGGCACTGTTTTCGCTCACTCAAATGCTTTATCCTTCCTCTCTTTAGCAGAGAGAGGGCTCAAGAGAGGGCTCACTCTCACCAAAATCTGTCTTGAATAAGCTCAATGCATTTCTATGGGCAGTATTTGCAGACCTAAGCTTGTCGCCTGCTTTCCCGCCTTTGGGATAATGACTCCCATTGTTAGGGCAGAGACATGAGCATCTAGTCATTATATGCATATATCTCTAGTTTCAGACTCTTGCAAATTGGAAAGGAAAGTTGGCGGGTGCACAGTGCACTGTTAGCACGCTGACTTCCCCTAAAGTAAATTGACCCTGGTATCAACAACACAAATAATAAGAAACAGATTTTGTGTCACAGATTTTGTATCACAGCATTCCTGCTGTGGTGGTTGCCTGGGAAGCTGTGCAGACAGAGTAGATGTTGAATTTTCTAAAATGTCTATCATTACAGCTTGATGACAGTGGAAAGACAAAAGGAGATGGAAAGTTAAATCCATTTCCGAATATCTTTAAATAATTCTCCCAATCTATCTTCTCCATTGTTGTCTAACAGTAGCCTGTCTAGCGGTAAGTGGAAATATTGACCATCATTATTTCAATGACTGGATGACTCAGTGGTCCTTCAGTAGTCTAGTGCTAATTTGGCTAAAGGCTAAGGGGCTAACGGGACATGGCTCTCTACAAATAGAGAATGGCCTGGCAGTGTCCCAATCCATAGAACTATTAGAAATACCAAGAAATATTCAGTTTTGGCTGGTCAATTAAATTAAATTCACTAAAACTACACTGCCATTATTCTGCTCTTTCAGTGAGTAACATGGAATCTTCAAAGAGTAAGGACAGGGCTTGAAAATAATATGTTGAACACAACGATATTAAACATCATTGTCACGCCCTGGTCTTAGTATTTTGTGTTTTCTTTATCTATTTGATCAGGCCAGGGTGTGACATGGGTTTTTGTATGTGGTGTGTTTTGTCTTGGGGTTTTTTCACAGGTATTGGGATTGTAGCTTAGTGGGGTTTTCTAGGTTAGTCTATGGCTGTCTGAAGCGGTTCTCAATCAGAGGCAGGTGTTTATCGTTGTCTCTGATTGGGAACCATATTTAGGCAGCCATATTCTTTGAGTGTTTGGTGGGTGATTGTTCCTGTTCCTGTCTTGTGGTAGTTTGTTAGTTTAGGCTGTTTCGGTTTTTACGTTTATTGTTTTGTATTGATTCGTGTTTCCTTTGTTTTTTCATTAAACATGAATCTCAATAGTCACGCCGCATTTTGGTCCGACTCTCCTTCACCTAAAGAAAACCGTTACAATCATAGTGATGGGAGTTACTAGGCAATAGAGGGGGATCAATGGTAGAGAAGGAGAGAGGAGCTCAGGTGATAAATATCACTGATCCTGTATCCAGCCTGGTTGGCATTTGCACAGTTGTCCCTGTCTGGCCCAACCACTGTTATGCCCTAAAGCACATGTGACTAACATAACCAGTCAAGATGAGGGCAAGAAGAAAATCCTTAATGCTACCTTTAGGGCTTTTCACAAGATTGCTGAGAAGAGAAGTAGAAAATCATCAACAGCTTGCAGTCTAAACATGTAAATTAGCAATGATGACATGTCTTTTGCTGGCTTTGCCTTCAGTATCTACAAGCAGTCACCAGAGCAATCTTGCATAACAGCGTCTAGTGCAGAATTCTGCACAACAATGCAGACTGAAATTATCAAAAGTAGATATTTGAATGTTATTCAAACTTTTGGTGGTTCAGGTACTCCAGCAAAACGTAATCACAAAAAAGTTTAACTGCTGTATTTGAGATCTCATCAGAGTGAACTTGAAACATAACAACACTACAAAAACCACTGCTGTGAATGATTTTTCACCACCCAGGCTCCTCTGCATTATACACAAAAACATCCCTGCTGCTGATGACCACGTTAGCGTATCTCTCCAGGAAGGATCTTGTGTAACCATTGTCATATAGGCCAGGGCAACTTCCAAGATGGCCGCCACCACCACCATTCACTAGTAAATCAACCATCCATCCTTATGAGTGTATTAACATTTTCACACTAAGGTACCACCAACCCACACCATAATAGATCTGTAATTACTCCATACAGTCCCAGAACATCACACGCCTCGTCTCCATGATATTCATTACCAGGAAATAGTCCCATTGATCTCGACTACATTCAGAAGCGTCATGCCCATAGTGAGCAATCGGGGGAGATTTATTAGAATGTAGTTTAAATAATATATATATATATATCCTTAATTAATTACTACACTTTGATTTTAAGCCCACGTTTTATTATAATTATTTATTTTGAAAAAGATCTCTCAGCGGTATTTTGCAGAAGGGTCACACTGACTGGACCACACTGACCGGAGGAGGTATGTTTGTAAACATACCTGTGATTTTTACAGATCAAGCTGTGTAGCCTATTGAATGAAAATGTTTTGTTGTTTCTCTGTAAAACTAGCCACCTACCAATTTTATTAAGTTAGCTTTAGCTAGCCAGCTAGATCGGTATCCCTGTCTCCCAACCTCATAACTAGTTACCAAGCCATTTCAGGCTATTAATCAGTTTAGAGTAGCTTGTATAACTACTGTCGCTGAAAAGTCTAACATTGCTTTAATCCTTGGGTTATGCGAACACAGTGCATATAGTAAAGTATTCAGACCCCTTCCCTTTTTCCACATTTTGTTACGTTACAGCCTTATTCTAAAATGGATTTTAAAAACTAAGAAAAACTTATTTTTTTAAATTGTCGCACATTTACAGTAGCTATTACAGTGAAATAATACCATGCTATTGTTTGAGGAGAGTGCACAGTTATGAACTTGAAAATGTATTAATAAACCAATTAGCCACATTTGGGCAGTATTGATAGAACATTTTGAACAGAAATGCAATGGTTCATTGGAACAGCCTAAAACTTTTCACATACACTGCTGCCATCTAGTGGCCAAAATCAAAATTGCGCCAAGTTGGTTTATTGCCTTTCTCTTGCATTTCAAAGATGGTACAAAAAATATGTTTTTTTATTTGTATTATCTTTTACCAGATCTAATGTGTTATATTCTCCTATATGCATTTAACATTTCCACAAACTTCAAAGTGTTTCCTTTCAAATGGTTTCAAGAATATGCATATTCATGCTTCAGGTCCTGAGCTCCAGGCAGTTAGATTTGGGTATGTCATTTTAGGTGAAATTGAAAAAAAGGGTTGGATCCTTTAGAGGATATTATTAAATGGATGAAGTTTTGAACCACCAAGACTCTTCCTAGAGCTGGCCTTCCGGCCATAGTGAGCAATCGGGGGAGAATGGTCTTAGTCCGGGAAGTGATCAAGAACCCGGTGGTCACTCTGATAAAGCTCCAGAGTTCCTCTATGGAGATGGGAGGACCTTCCAGAATGACAACCATATCTGCAGCACTCCACTAATCAGACCTTTATGGTAGAGTGGCCAGATGGGAGCCACTCCTCAGTAAAAGGCACATGGCAGCCCACATTGAGTTTGCCAAAATGCACCTAAAGTACTCTCAGACCATGAAAAACAAGATTCTCTGGTGATGAAACCAAGATTGAACTCTTTCGCCGGAATGCAAAGCATCACATCTGGAGGACACCTGACACCATCCCTACGGTGAAGCATGGTGGTGGCTACCTCATGCTGTGGGCATGTTTTTCAGCTGCAGGGATCGAGGGAATGATGAACAGAGCAAAGTACAGAGAGATCCTTGATGAAAACCTGCTCCAGAGCGCTCAGCACACAGCCAAGACAACGCAGAAGTGGCTTCTGGACAAGTCTCTGAATGTCTTTGAGTGGCCCAGCCAGAACCCCGACTTGAACCCGACCTAACATCTCAGGAATGACCTGAAAATTGCTGTGCAGCGACGCTCCCCATCCAACCTGATTGAGCTTTTTATTTGACCTTTATTTAACCAGGTAGGCAAGTTGAGAACAAGTTCTCATTTACAACTGCGACCTGGCCAAGATAGAGCAAAGCATTTTGACACATTTACACATGGAGTAAAACAAACATATAGTCAATAATACACTAGAAAAATAAGTCTATATACAATGTTAGCAAATGAGGTCAGATAAGTGAGGTAAAGGCAATAAATAGGCCATGATGGTGAAGTAAATACAATATAGCAATTAAAACACTAGAATGGTAGATTTGACAGTAGATGAGTGTGCAAAGTAGAAATACTTGGGTGCAAAGGAGCAAAATAAATAAATAAATACAGTAGGGGAATAGGTAGTTGTTTGGGCTATTTATAGATGGGCTATGTACATGTGCAGTAATCTGTCAGCTGCTCTGACAGCTGGTGCTTAAAGCTAGTGAGGGAGATAAGTGTTTCCAGTTTCAGACATACTTCGTTCCAGTCATTGGCAGCAGAGAACTGGAAGGAGAGGCGGCCAAAAGATGAATTGGCTTTGGGGGTGACAAGTGAGATATACCTGCTGGAACACATGCTACGGGTAGGTGCAGCTATGGTGAACAGCAAGCAGTGATAAAGCGGGACTTTACCTAGCAGGGTCTCGTAGATGACCTGGAGCCAGTGGGTTTGGCGATGAGTATGAAGCGAGGGCCAGCCAACGAGAGTGTACAGGTTGCAGTGGTGGGTAGTCTATGGGGCTTTGGTGACAAAACGGATGGCACTGTGATAGACTGCATCCAATTTGTTGAGTAGGGCTATTTTGTAAATGACATCGCCAAAGCCGAGGATCGGTAAGATGATCAGTTTTACGAGGGTATGTTTGGCAGCATGAGTGAAGGATGCCAATTCTAGATTTAACTTTGGATTGGAGATGTTTTATGTGAGTCTGGAAGGAGAGTTTACAGTCTAACCAGACACCTAGGTATTTGTAGTTGTCTACATATTCTAAATCAGAACTGTCCAGAGTAGTGATGTTGGACGTGCGGGACAGTGCAGGCAGTGATCGGTTGAAGAGCATGCATTTAGTTTTACTTGTATTGAAGAGCAGTTGGAGGCCACGGAAGGAGAGTTGTATGGAATTGAAGCTCATCTGGAGGGTTGTTAACACAGTGTCCAAAGAAGGGCCAGAAGTATACAGAATGGTGTCGTCTGCGTAGAGGTGGATCAGAGACTCAGAGACCAGCAACAAGAGCGACATCATTGATATATACAGAGAAGAGAGTCGGCCCAAGAATTGAACCCTGTGGCACCCCCATAGAGACTGCAAGAGGCCCGGACAACAGGCCCTCAGATTTGACACACTGAACTCTGTCAGAGAAGTAGTTGGTGAACCAGGTGAGGTAATAATTTGAGAAACCAAGGGTGTTGAGTCTGCCGATGAGGATGTGGTGATTGACAGAGTCGAAAGCCTTGGCGAGGTCAATGAATACGGCTGCACAGTATTGTTTCTTATTGATGGCAGTTAAAGATATTGTTTAGAACCTTGAGTGTGGCTGAGGTGCACCCATGAACAGCTCTGAAACCAGATTGCATAGCGGAGAAGGTATGGTGGGATTCGAAATGGTCGGTGATCTGCTTGTTAACTTGGCTTTCGAAGACCTTAGAAAGGCGGGGTAGGATAGATATTGGTCCGTAGCAGTTTGGGTCAAGAGTGTCCCCCCCTTTGAAGAGGGGGATGACCGCAGCTACTTTCCAATCTTTGGTAATCTCAGACGACACGAAAGAGAGTTTGAACAGGCTAGTAATAGGGGTTGCAACAATTTCGGCAGACCATTTTAGAAAGAAAGGGTCCAGATGGTCTAGCCCGGCTGATTTTGTGGGGGTCCAGATTTTGCAGCTCTTTCAGAACATCAGCTGACAGGATTTGGGAGAAGGAGAAATGGAGAAGGCTTGTGCGAGTTGATGTGCGGGGTGCAGTGCTGTTGACTGGGGTAGGGGTGGCCAGGTGGAAAGAATGGCCAGCCGTAGAAAAATACTTATTGAAATTCTCAATTATAGTGGATTTATCGGTGGTGACAGAGTTTCCTATTCTCAGTGCAGTGGGCAGCTGGGAGGAGGTGCTCTTATCCTCCATGGACTTTACAATGTCCCAGAACTTTTTTGAGTTTGTGTTGCAGGAAGCAAATTTCTGCTTGAAAAATCTAGTCTTGGCTTTTATAACTGCCTGTGTATATTGGTTTCTAACTTCCCTAAAAAGTTGCATTTCACGGGGGCTGTTCAATGCTAATGCAGAACGCCACAGGATGTTTTTGTGTTGGTTAAGGGCAGTCAGGTCTGGAGAGAACCAAGGGCTATATCTGTTCCTGGTTCTAAATTTCTTGAATGGGGCATGCTTATTTAATATGGTGAGGAAGGCATTTAAAAACATAACCAGGCATCCTCTACTGATGGGATGAGGTCAATATCCTTCCAGGATACCTGGGCCAGGTCGATTAGAAAGGCCTGCTCGCTGAAGTGTTTCAGGGAGCATTTGATAGTGATGAGTGGAGGTCGTTTGACCGCTGACCCATTACGGATGCAGGCAATGAGGCAGTGATCGCTGAGATCTTGGTTGAAAACAGCAGAGGTGTATTTAGAGGGCAAGTTGGTTAGGATGATATCTATGACAGTGCCCGTGTTTACGGCTTTGGGGTTGTACCTGGTAGGTTGATCATTTGTGTGAGATTGAGGGCATCAAGCTTAGATTGTATGATGGCCAGGGAGTTAAGCATGTCACAGTTTAGGTCACCTAGCAGCACGAGCTCTGAATGAAGATAGTGTCAACATCGCAGCCACTACCAGCTAGCCTACAAAGTCAACAACGCAGCCACTGCCAGCTAGCCTACTCCAGCAGTACTGTAGCATTTCAATCATTTTAGTCAATAAGATTCTTGCTACGTAAGCTTAACTTTCTGAACATTCGAGACGTGTAGTCCACTTGTCATTCCAATCTCCTTTGCATTAGCGTAGCCTCTTCTGTAGCCTGTCAACTATGTGTCTATCTATCCCTGTTCTCTCCTCTCTGCACAGACCATACAAACGCTCCACACCGCGTGGCCGCGGCCACCCCAATCTGGTGGTCCCAGCGCGCACGACCCACGTGGAGTTCCAGGTCTCCGGTAGCCTCTGGAACTGCCGATCTGCGGCCAACAAGGCAGAGTTCATCTCAGCCTATGCCTCCCTCCAGTCCCTCGACTTCTTGGCACTGACGGAAACATGGATCACCACAGATAACACTGCTACTCCTACTGCTCTCTCTTCGTCCGCCCACATGTTCTCGCACACCCCGAGAGCTTCTGGTCAGCGGGGTGGTGGCACCGGGATCCTCATCTCTCCCAAGTGGTCATTCTCTCTCTCTCCCCTTACCCATCTGTCTATCGCCTCCTTTGAATTCCATGCTGTCACAGTTACCAGCCCTTTCAAGCTTAACATCCTTATCATTTATCGCCCTCCAGGTTCCCTCGGAGAGTTCATCAATGAGCTTGATGCCTTGATAAGCTCCTTTCCTGAGGACGGCTCACCTCTCACAGTCCTGGGCGACTTTAACCTCCCCACGTCTACCTTTGACTCATTCCTCTCTGCCTCCTTCTTTCCACTCCTCTCCTCTTTTGACCTCACCCTCTCACCTTCCCCCCCTACTCACAAGGCAGGCAATACGCTCGACCTCATCTTTACTAGATGCTGTTCTTCCACTAACCTCATTGCAACTCCCCTCCAAGTCTCCGACCACTACCGTGTATCCTTTTCCCTCTCGCTCTCATCCAACACTTCCCACACTGCCCCTACTCGGATGGTATCGCGCCGTCCCAACCTTCGCTCTCTCTCCCCCGCTACTCTCTCCTCTTCCATCCTATCATCTCTTCCCTCTGCTCATACCTTCTCCAACCTATCTCCTGATTCTGCCTCCTCAACCCTCCTCTCTTCCCTTTCTACATCCTTTGACTCTCTATGTCCCCTATCCTCCAGGCCGGCTCGGTCCTCCCCTCCCGCTCCGTGGCTCGATGACTCATTGCGAGCTCACAGAACAGAGCTCCGGGCAGCCGAGCGGAAATGGAGGAAAACTCGCCTCCCTGCGGACCTGGCATCCTTTCACTCCCTCCTCTCTACATTGTCCTCCTCTGTCTCTGCTGCTAAAGCCACTTTCTACCACTCTAAATTCCAAGCATCTGCCTCTAACCCTAGGAAGCTCTTTGCCACCTTCTCCTCCCTCCTGAATCCTCCTCCCCCTCCCCCCTCCTCCCTCTCTGCAGATGACTTCGTCAACCATTTTGAAAAGAAGGTCGACGACATCCGATCCTCGTTTGCTAAGTCAAACGACACCGCTGGTTCTGCTCACACTGCCCTACCCTGTGCTCTGACCTCTTTCTCCCCTCTCTCTCCAGATGAAATCTTGCTTCTTGTGACGGCCGGCCGCCCAACAACCTGCCCGCTTGACCCTATCCCCTCCTCTCTTCTCCAGACCATTTCCGGAGACCTTCTCCCTTACCTCACCTCGCTCATTAACTCATCCCTGACCGCTGGCTACGTCCCTTCCGTCTTCAAGAGAGCGAGAGTTGCACCCCTTCTGAAAAAACCTACACTCGATCCCTCCGATGTCAACAACTACAGACCAGTATCCCTTCTTTCTTTTCTCTCCAAAACTCTTGAACGTGCCGTCCTTGGCCAGCTCTCCCGCTATCTCTCTCAGAATGACCTTCTTGATCCAAATCAGTCAGGTTTCAAGACTAGTCATTCAACTGAGACTGCTCTTCTCTGTATCACGGAGGCGCTCCGCACTGCTAAAGCTAACTCTCTCTCCTCTGCTCTCATCCTTCTAGACCTATCGGCTGCCTTCGATACTGTGAACCATCAGATCCTCCTCTCCACCCTCTCCGAGTTGGGCATCTCCGGCGCGGCCCAAGCTTGGATTGCGTCCTACCTGACAGGTCGCTCCTACCAGGTGGCGTGGCGAGAATCTGTCTCCTCGCCACGCGCTCTCACCACTGGTGTCCCCCAGGGCTCTGTTCTAGGCCCTCTCCTATTCTCGCTATACACCAAGTCACTTGGCTCTGTCATAACCTCACATGGTCTCTCCTATCATTGCTATGCAGACGACACACAATTAATCTTCTCCTTTCCCCCTTCTGATGACCAGGTGGCGAATCGCATCTCTGCATGTCTGGCAGACATATCAGTGTGGATGACGGATCACCACCTCAAGCTGAACCTCGGCAAGACGGAGCTGCTCTTCCTCCCGGGGAAGGACTGCCCGTTCCATGATCTCGCCATCACGGTTGACAACTCCATTGTGTCCTCCTCCCAGAGCGCTAAGAACCTTGGCGTGATCCTGGACAACACCCTGTCGTTCTCAACCAACATCATGGCGGTGGCCCGTTCCTGTAGGTTCATGCTCTACAACATCCGCAGAGTACGACCCTGCCTCACACAGGAAGCGGCGCAGGTCCTAATCCAGGCACTTGTCATCTCCCGTCTGGATTACTGCAACTCGCTGTTGGCTGGGCTCCCTGCCTGTGCCATTAAACCCCTACAACTCATCCAGAACGCCGCAGCCCGTCTGGTGTTCAACCTTCCCAAGTTCTCTCACGTCACCCCGCTCCTCCGCTCTCTCCACTGGCTTCCAGTTGAAGCTCGCATCCGCTACAAGACCATGGTGCTTGCCTACGGAGCTGTGAGGGGAACGCAGTACCTCCAGGCTCTGATCAGGCCCTACACCCAAGCAAGGGCACTGCGTTCATCCACCTCTGGCCTGCTCGCCTCCCTACCACTGAGGATGTACAGTTCCCGCTCAGCCCAGTCAAAACTGTTCGCTGCTCTGGCCCCCCAATGGTGGAACAAACTCCCTCACGACGCCAGGACAGCGGAGTCAATCACCACCTTCCGGAGACACCTGAAACCCCACCTCTTCAAGGAATACCTAGGATAGGATAAGTAATCCTTCTCACCCCCCTTAATGATTTAGATGCACTATTGTAAAGTGGCTGTTCCACTGGATGTCAGAAGGTGAATTCACCAATTTGTAAGTCGCTCTGGATAAGAGCGTCTGCTAAATGACTTAAATGTAAATGTAAATGTAAGATGGGGGGCAATCAGTTCACATATGGTATCCAGAGCACAGCTGGGGGCAGAGAGTGGTCTATAGCAAGCGGCAACGGTGAGAGACTTGTTTCTAAAGAGGTGGATTTTTAAAAGTAGAAGTTCAAATTGTTTGGGTATAGACCTCGATAGTTGGACAGAACAATCTGCAGTAGATTGTAACACTGTCCCCTTTGGCCGTTCTATCTTGTCTGAACATGTTGTAGTTAGGGATGGAGATTTCAGAGTTATTGGTGGTCTTCCTAAGCCAGGATTCAGACATGGCTAAGACCTCCGGGTTGGCAGAGTGTGCTACAGCAGTGAATAAAACAAACTTAGGGATGCTTCTAATGTTAATGTGCATGAAACCAAGGCTTTTACGCTTACAGAAGTCACCAAATGAGAGCACCTCAGGAATAGGAGTAGAGCTAGACACTGCAGGGCCTGGATTCACTTCTACATCGCCAGAGGAACAGAGGAGGAGTAGGATAAGGGTACGGATAAAAGCCATGAGAATTGGACGTTTAGGACGTCCGGAACAAAGAGTAAAAGGAGCAGGTTTCTGGGGGTGATAAAATAGATTAAAGGTATGGTAGGATGTGAATACAGTGGAGGTAAACCTAGGCATTGAGTGATGATGAAAGAGATATTGTCTCTAGAAACATAATTGAAACCAGGTGATCACATGTGTGGATGGTGAAACTGAAGGGTTGGATAAGGTATAATGAGCAGGGCTAGAGCCTCTACAGTGAAATAAGCCAATAAACACTAACCAGAACAGCAATGGACAAGGCATATTGACATTAAGGAGAGGCATGCTTAGCCGAGTGATCATAAGGGTCCAGTGAGTAGTGGGGTTGGTTGGGGTCACGGCGATTCAGACAGCCAGCCGAGCCAAGGCGAGCAAGCCAACAGAAGATAGGGGTCTGTTTTTAGCCACCCTGTGCGTTTCTGTCGGTAGATTAGTAGGTTCCGTGTGGTAGAGGGGACCAATCCAATTGTCAAAATAGTTATAGTTGTAATGGCCCAAGAAGATTGTTCGATAGACATGTTCAGATAGCAGCCGATATGCTCAAGACAGCTAACGATTAGCGGGCCGCAGTTAGCAGATGGGCGTTCAGGTTATGTCGCGATGGAGGGGCCAGTTGAATAACTCCCTCTTGCAAATAACGTCGGTATTCCAGCCGTGAAGGACAGGTGGGGCTCCACAACGGCAGTAAAACGGGTCCGGTTAGGTGTTTTATTTGTAATACATTTGCACAAAAAAAACATTTAAAAAAGCTGTTTCAGGTGTTTAAAAAAAATTCAAAATTCTAAGAATTCCACTCCCTCCCATGCTCAATTACTTACCTCTAAAAGAATGGGTGCATGATGCCCCTGATATGAGAGCAATGTATTTATCAGGTAATTCAGTAATGGGCTCCCGATTGGTGCTGCATCTCAGTGCAAGAGGCGCCAATGTAGTACCTGGTTTGATTCCAGGCTGTATCAGATCCGGCCGTGATCAGGAGTCCCATAGGGTGGCTACACAATTGGCCCAGCATCGTCCGGGTTTTGCTGGAGTAGGCCGTCATTGTAAATAAGAATTTGTTCTTAAATGACTTGCCTAATAAAAATACACTGGGAGTGTTCCGAGATGTTATTATCACATTGACATTACCTGGAAATAAAGTCTCCCCATTAAATGGTAACGTGTTGAGCTGCATTTCCATGAAGAATCAGTCACATGAAATGATATGCCAGCTCTGGAAACAACTATCTCTTTCTTCCACCATTGACAACATGATGTTCTGTTAATTTCTCACTGCAGCAAAACATAGGCAACAACAACAATCACAGGAACAACACTCGTTACAAAGTAGGTTGCAGAAATGTAGCGACCAGTGTTGTCCAGTGGTTACTGCCTTCTGACTCGCAACCTCTCATACCTTTCCTGTCTCGACTTCACTTCACTGTTCTATCTAAACATTTTCTTTAAATATACAAAACATATATATATATTTTTAAATACAGTTGCAAACTGTAACCCACATGGCTGGTCAGGCCCACTCCACTACAATCATAAATCGACCACACAGTGTTACCCTACAGCTCACAGATAGTCTACCACAGAGCAGGTGTCCTTCAGAGAGACCTGAAATAGTGTCACACTGTATAATGAAAGTGTGCTATATGACCCTCCTTTAGCTCCCTATAGCCTCAGTCATGCTATGCTGGCTGTCCGTCAGGGTGCATATGAAGCTCCTTCAGCCTCACAATGAATAGCTGACCAGAGTGCAGATGACCAATTAGCCTGAGTCTACACACACACACACATGCACACACGTGCATTGCAAACAAATACTGACGCACACAAGCACCCACATATGCCCATACACACACACTTCTACAAAAACACACACACACTCCCCTGTGGAGGACAGTCATTACTTTAGCAAACCCTGGAGTGACACTCTCTATCCTGGTGGGGATTACTAACCTACAGAGGAGTCATTGGGAGGAGAAATGGATAGATGGAGAGAGAAAGAGCCAGAGGAGAGGGCATCAGGGAAACATGGTGGGTCTGTTGACCTGGAGTGATGAGCAGGGATAAAGGGGTTGTGAAGCGAGGTAGGAGAGAGATATGAAAAATACAACCACAAACAACTCGTTAATCCAATAAAGGAAGGGCAACAGCATGTATTAAGTATCAAGTATCGCTCTTGCACAACCAAAGCCATTGTTTTTGGTAGGGCAAGGGTTAGTGTGCTACAGCTTGGGGAGTATAAAGTGTTGTTGTTAACATTACACCGAACCCCGTGTCAGTGGTACAGGGGTGGTTTCCATTACAGAGGCAGGAAACCACAGGGGACAGGTTCATGTCTTTGCCATGCAGTCTGCCTCTGAAATGCTTTGGCACCAGACAAGGAGCAGACAGACAGACAGACAGCAGCTTGCTGTAGAGTCCCCCATGGTCCCTTGCTGCGTATCACCTCGCCCTCCCTACTCCATTTCAACAACGGCCACGTATTTTTCTCCTCCTTTTCCCCTTTCCCTATCTTCTTTCTAATCTAACACATCCATTTTATTGCCACCAAAGAGCCTGTAGTCCAAGATGAGAAGAAGGGCATCCTTCCATACATTGCATCCCTCTTTTAGTAACTTTATCAGGGATACATGGAGCTCTCTCTTTCTCTGTCCTGTCACCAGAGCCCTCTGAGGAAGGCGCCCCCCTCCCTCCCTCCTCCTCCTCACTCCCTCCGCCAAAGGCTCTCTTCTCTCAATAACATGCTGCTGGAGGAGCCATCAGTCGTTTTAATCTAGAGAGATAGGAGCCGGGGATCTATTAGAGGGAGATCGAATGATGCAGATTTCAGTGAGAAGTACTCGGGACAGAGATAAAATGTCAACATGGCCTCTCTCCCATCGACCTTGAGCTTTGTAACCAGACTATAGTATGGTGTTAGGAACAAATGTGTCATATGGCGATAAGGCATTCTGCTGCTGTAATCCGACCCAGGGATGAGGACATGTCTTCACCTTCCAGACTGAGGCAGCAGTGGAGAGGAGACGGGACGTTGGGGACAAGTTTTAGGATAGATTTGGAATGGTTGACATAGAAGCTCATGATTAAGAGGTGATGTGATATAGCCAGACATAATTTCATGCATTGAGGCATAATACCACCACAATGGAGTGTTTCATGCATGATGATGTAATTGTGTAAGCCTATACAAGCTAGCACATAACGTTCTGACAACCATATGTTTGGATTTTGGTGAGAGCGTGTTTGTCCTATGGTTATATTGCATACAACCTTCCTACACATTTCTGGGATTGGTGCAGAAAAGTTGCTTGCTTTGGAACATTCTCAGCACATTTAAGGAACTTGGTATTTCAGGAATTTAATAGAACGTTTCCTAAAAGTTTAAACATGATTCCATTTAATTAAAATTTTTGTAATGTTCTAGGAATGTTCTCCAACTGGTTTGACATTGGGAATGTTCTCATATTGTTGCGAGAATGTTAAGAAACAACAATCTTCTGTGGGAATGTCAGTACTTCAGCATAACGTGTCCTATGGGTTTCCTCATGGTTCTATTTAAAGTCATGTTCTCAAATTGTTCAGAGAACGTTAAGAAACAATGTTCGTCTGTGGGAATGTCAGTACTTCAGCATAACGTGTCCTATGGGTTTCCTCATGGTTATGATTAAATTAAATTTCAGTACTTCCACAGAATATTCCACACACATTTCCATGTGGTTCTATTTTCATATTTTAACTTGCATTCTGGGAACGTTCAAAAAAATTAAGTGACTTAAGCGATGTCCTCAGAACATTCAGACCATGTACGGTTCTTTTTTAATGTCAGTTCTTGGCAATACTCTGGGAACATAAACAAATATAATTGTACATATTAGCATCAATAAACTCAAAATTCTGTTCTCAAAACCAAAAGAAAACTTTAGTAACGTTCAAAGAACTTTCTAATAATGTTATTTAAAAACATATACATTCCGTTCTCAGAACATGAAGCTCCATCCTGGTGGCTCAGTGGACTAATTCCATGGATAGAGAGGTTTGAATCTCACCGATGCTGTGTCACAAGAAAAAATGCATGTATTTGCATGATTAATGCCTAAAGAAATGAACATTTTTCTCAAGAAATTAACATTTACATCTGTCCATTCTGTGCTTGGAGCTCAAAAAAGGTCATCCAAAATAAGTTGTTATTAAGGTCGTATTGAAACATTCAGTTAAAGTTTTAAGGAAGTTATTCAAAAACCTCCAAATAATAATTTATGTTTTCATAGCATTAATAAAACCTCCTATGAAATCTTTAAAGGAATCAGAGTAAAACGTTCTCAGAACCTCTCTGCAACCTAATAAATAACATTTCCAGAGAGGCTAAATGTTAACTTCTCTTCTCAGAACGTTTCAAAAACTTTCACACAACCAATGTGAAACCAAAAACATATGTTCCCACTAGTTCTCTATCTACCGTCACTATAGAAAAAATAAATATTCTATCTCCCCTTGGGAAACTTTGTGACCTGTGAAGAGGGTCACTCCAGCCCATCTGGCATGGATAGTCACCACAAGAAAACATCATGACATTCCCACTGACCTCTGAGATTAATCCTTCAACATACTTCTCCTCTTCCCCACTGAATGACACTCTAGTATGTAGGTTTTCACACACAGCTTGCTATGAGGCACTGCCTTGCCTAAAATACAGTACAGGTACCAATTACCTAATTTTGGTAGGTGTACCCCCAGTTGTCATGACAGCACTGTGAAAACTTGCAGAGTTTTTGTAAACTTAAACATGAGTGGCGCAGCGGTCTAGGGCACTGCATCTCAGTGCAAGAAGCATCACTACAATACCTGGTCCCATATGGTGTCCCATATGGTAGTGCACAATTGGCCCAGCGTTGTCTGGGTATGGCCGTCATTGTAAATAAGAATTTGTTCTTAACTGACTTGCGTAGTTTAAAAAAATAATTATACATGTTGCCAGGTACCATTTCATGCATTGAGGCATAATACCACACTGGAATCTATAATACATGATGATGTAATATTGTAAGCCTATACCAACTAGCACATAACATTCTGACAATCATATGTTTCTAAGAGTCTGGAGAAAGCATGGTTGTCCTAATGTGACCGACAGGCTGAAATCGGTCTTATGTAGCAAAATTTGATATTTATTCCTTTGTCCAGTGTCTGGGTACTTTTGCCCATCTTAATCTTTTCTTTTTATTGGCCAGTCTGAGATATGGCTTTTTCAAACTAGACAAAAGAAGGCCAGTTTTATCGCTTCTTTAATCAGAACAGTTTTCAGCAGTGCTAACATAATTGCATAAGGGTTTTCTAATGATCAATCAGCCTCTTAAAATGACACACTTGCATTAGCTAACACAACGTGCCATTGGAGTAATGGTTGCTGATAATGGGCCTCTGTATGCCTATGTAGATATTCCTTTAAAAAATCTGCCGTTTCCAGCTACAATTCATTAATTTACAACATTATAAACGTCTACACTGAATTTCTGATAAATTGTATGTTATTTCAACAACAGGGAAATTTCTTCAATGTCTTCTTCGATAAGAATGTTTTTACCTAAATCAGGGATTTCCTCATCGTCTGATTCATTTTCAGAGTCAGCATGGTACGATCGTCTTCCAGAAAGTAGTCCATCACAACTTTTTCCCAGTGACCAGGGCAGCAATGTTATTGAGAGCAGGTGCAACATATTTGCAGTTCTCCATGGCCAACGTTATATATTAAATATATTAAAAAACTGCAGTATAAACAATTATCTACGCATAATGAGCAGCTCATTTTAAAGACACAAGATGCTACACCACAGACCAATCAGAAACTCATCTCTCGGCATGTGCAGCCCACCATTACCTCAGCCAATCATTGCGAGCGGGAAGGTTCCTGACTTTTTCTTTGGCTAAACCAACTTGTCTCATAATTGAACAAATGTATTTGTATTTACAGATGGCCTAAAAGTTTGTTATTAAGGCACATTAAAGTAACTGTACACATTAAAATCAATAAACTAAATGATGTTCTCACAACCAAAAGAAAACTTTAGAAACATTCAAAGAACTTTCTAAAAATGTTATTTAAAAACATACATTCCGTTCTCAGAACATAACGCTCCATCCTGGTGGCTCAGTGGACTAATTCCATGGATAGAGAGGTTTGAATCTCACTGATGCTGTGTCACAAGAAAAAATAAATGTGCCTAAGGGAATTAATTTACATGTTTGCAGTCTGTGCTTGGAGCTCAAAATAAGTTTGTTGTGTTATTAAAGTCATATTGAAACATTCAGTTTTAAGGAAGTTATTCAAAAACCTACAAATAACCTACAGTTTCTATTTTCATAGCGTTAAAAAAACCCATAGGACATCTTTAAAGGAATCAGAGTTCTCAGAACCTCACTGCAACCTAAAAATAAACATTTCCAGTAGAGGCAAAATGCTAACTTCTCTTCTCAGAACATTAAAAAAATTTCACACAACCAATGTGAAACCAAAACATATGTTCCCACAACTTCCAAGGAACCAAGCGTGCTAGCTGGGATGTAGCTTGTGAGAATCACAATCATGCCCTATTTTTCTGTAGTATGTAGGTTTTCATACACAGCTTACTATGAGGCTGCCTGGCCTAAAATGTAGTACAGGTACCCATTTATATCATTTTGGTAGGTATACCTCCAGTTGATATGACAACACTGTGAAAATGTGCAGTTTTTGTAAGCTTAAACATATCAAATTATGTAAAATAGCATTAAAAGTGCCTAATTTGTTTCAGTAATGCAGTTATGAGTTTTATTTTGCTGCTTGAAATTGTCAAATGTGTTTGTACTGCAATGAACAGAGTAATTGATGGTTTCTACGAGACCCACACCTATCAAGTTTAGTTAAGCATATCTCACATTTGTTTCAGCACAGAAACAAATTATTCATCTAACTGTTTCAATCATCTTGTAAACAGAAATCTAAGAATATTCCATAAGTCAAGTTGAATACCATTAGACTGCATCAGTGCTAGTCTGTGACCTCTCTGTCAGTATAAACAGTCAATTATTGGCCCTTGAGGTTTGATGACGCATGTAACTCCTCCTAAATGGGTCTATGGCCTTGAACACCCAGCAAATGATGCAATTACTGTGTGTTTGATTGCAACATGATACAGTGAACAAGACCGTAAACAAGAAAAGTATCTCATTCAAAAGACGATATTCTTCTTGTAAAGTTGCAAAGTCATAAATGATATGTTTGCATAATCAACAGCCCAGGCCCCGGTGTCCAGATAGCGATGGAATTTAGGCTTACGAGTATTTTACAATGGCCGAAGATGTAACGTGTTTCCCAAAACACCATGCAGAAAGAATGTTCGCTCGTTATATCATGTGTTGATACTGATAGGATTAAGAGGAAGGCAGAGCTGCTCTCTGATCAATTTTCTCCATTCGAATATTACCTTAACAGAATGATTCCACTATGCTGATGACAGATCAGCTCCCAGAGAGATGGCTATAAATATTGAGGGGGCTTATTCTAATGTTTACGCTATAATAATGCACTAAATCACAGATCAATATGGCACATCATGTTGTTACACATCATCAATTTTAACCTCTGCATTGTTGGGAAGGGCATGTCACGCCAAAACATTTTGTCCTGCCAAAAGGTGTCGGAGGAGGACGTGGGCAGTTGTAGTGAAGAGGCGACTCCGGGATGCTGGTCTTCTAGCCAGATTTGCAAAGAAAAAGCAAAGATTAAGATGTGCAAAAGAACCCAGACACTGGACATAGGAACTCTGCCTGGAAGGTCAGCATCCCAGAGTTGCCTCTTCACTGTTGACGTTGAGACTGGTGTTTTGCTGGTACTATTTAATGATGCTGCCAGTTGAGGACTTGTGAGGCGTCTGTTTCTCAAAGTAGAAACTCTAATGTACTTGGTCCCCCCTTTGCTACTGTAACAGCCTCTACTCTTCTGGGAATGCTTTCCACTAGATGTTGGAACATTGCTGCAGGGACTTGCTACCATTCAGCCACAAGAGCATTAGTGAGGTCAGGCCTTGATGTTAGGATTAGGCCTGGCTAATCCAGTTCCAATTCATCTCAAAGATGTTTGATGGGGTCAAGGTCAGGGCTCTGTCAAGTTATTCAACACTGATCTCGACAAACCATTTCTTTATGGACATCGCTTTGTGCATGGGTGCATTGTCATGCTTAAACAGGAAAGGGCCTTCCCCAAACTGTTGTCACAAAACTGGAAGCACAGAATTGTCTAGAATGTCCTTGTATGAATTTCCCTTCACTGGAACTAAAGGGCCAGGCCCGAACCATGAAAAACAGCCACAGACCATTATTCCTACTCCACCAAACTTTGCAGTTGGCACTATGCATTCGGGCAGATTCTCATGGCATCCGCCGAACCCAAATTCGTCCCTCGGACTGCCAGACGATAAGCGTGATTCCAATGGTGGTGAGCTTTATACCACACCAGCCGACAATTGGTATGTGTTTCAATTGGCATTGAGCTTGGTATCTTATGCTTGTGTGAGCTTCTGTAAGCTTCTGTGGCCTACCACTTCGCGGATGAGCTGTTGTTGCTCCTAGATGTTTCCACTTTATAATAACAGCACGTACAATTGACCATGGCACATCTAACAGGGCATACATTTGACCAACTGGCTTGTTGGAAAGGCGGCATCCTATGACAGTGCCAGGTTGAAAGTCACTGAGCTCTTCAGTAAGGCCATTCTACAGTCCATGTTTGTCTATGAAGATTGCATGGCTGTGTTTTCGGGTTTTATACACCTGTGAGCAACAGGTGTGGCTGAAATAGACAAATCCACTAGTTAGAAGGGGTGTCCTCATCCTCGTATGTTATTGCGGATTGACTTCGCTACGGTTTACAGATGCATACAGTTGAAGTCGGAAGTTTACATACACCGAATACATTTAAACTCAGTTTTTCACAATTCCTGAAATGTAATCCTAGTAAAAATTCCCTTTCTTATGTCAGTTAGGATAACCACTTTATTTTAAGAACTTGAAATGTCAGAAAAATATTAGAGAGAATGATTTATTTCAGCTTTTATTTCTTTCATCACAATCCCAGTGGGTCAGAAGTTTACACACACTCAATTAGAATTTGGTAGCATTGCCTTTAAATTGTTTAACTTGGGTCAAACATTTCGGTAGCCTTCCACAAGCTTCCCACAATAAACTGGGTGAATTTTGGCCCATTCCTCCTGACAGAGCTGGTGTAACGGAATCAAGTTTATAGGCCTCTTTGCTCGCACATGCTTTTTCAGTTCTGCCCACACATTTTCTATAGGATTGAGGTCAGGGGTTTGTGATGGCCACTCCAATACTTTGACTTTGTTGTCCTTAAGCCATTTTGCCACAGCTTTGGAAGTATGTTTGTGGTCATTGTCCATTTGGAAGACCCATTTGCGACCAAGCTTTAAACTGATGTCTTGAGATGTTGTTTCAATATATCCACATAATTTTCCTGCCTCATGAAGCCATCTATTTTGTGAAGTGCACCAGTCCCTCCTGCAGCAAAGCCCCCCACAACATGATGCTGCCACCCCTGTGCTTCACGGTTGGGAATGTGTTCTTCGGCTTGCAAGCATCCCCCTTTTTTCCTCCCAACATAACGATGGTCATTATGGTCAAACAGTTATATTTTTGTTTCATCAGACCAGAGGACATTACACTAAAAACTACCATCTTTGTCTCCATGTGCAGTTGCAAACCTTAGTCTGGCTTTTTTATGGCGGTTCTGGAGCAGTTGCTTCTTCCTTGCTGAGTGGCCTTTCAGATCATGTCGATATAGGACTTGTTTTACAGTGGATAAATATACTTTTGTACCCGTTTCCTCCAGCATCTTCACAAGGTCCTTTGCTGTTGTTCTGGAATTGATTTTCACTTTTCGCACCAAAGTACATTCATCTCTAGGAGACCGAATGCGTCTCATTCCTGAGCGGTAGAATGGCTGCGTGGTCCAATAGTGTTTATATTTGAGTACAATTGTTTGTCCAGATGAACGTGGTACCTTCAGGAATTTGGAAATTCCTCCCAAGGATGAACCAGACTTGCGGAGGTCTACAAATGTTTTTCTGAGGTTTTGGCTGATTTCTTTTGAGTTTCCTATGATGGCCAGCAAAGAGGCAATGAGTTTGAACGTAGGGCCTGAAATACATCCACAGGTACACCTACAATTATGTCAATTAGCCTATCATAAGCTTCTAAAGCCATGACATCATTTTCTGGAATTTTCCAAGCTGTTTAAAGGCACAGTGAAATAATCTGTCTGTAAACAAATTATGGAATAATACTTGTGTCATGCACAAAGTAGATGTCCTAACCGACTTTCCAAAATGTGTGGATTGGTTGAAAAACGGGTTTTAATGACTCCAACCTAAGTGTATGTAAACTTCCGACTTCAACTGTATATGTAAGGCCCTACAAGAGCAACTTTTTTTTTAATAACATCTGAATTCCTGATAGGGAATAAAATGATGCCCACAACTTATCACTGTTAAACTTATCAGACTTTCAAAGCCCCAAAATAAATGGAGACATACTGCTATCTAAGTCTGAACGCAGCATAGCAGTAACATTCCAATATTACAGGCATTGCAATCTCAGCTCTCTCTCTTTTCATCATGGTTTATCGCAGGATCTGATTGGCAAGTCTTGACCTTCAACTGCATGACGACATCTCAGACCTGCAGGGATGAGACTAAAGAGTGGAATATTTTGAAGATACAGTGCATGGATTAATATGGATAGGTTTCTTACTGACACGTTTCACTTCACCGTGCAAAAATAACATTTTCCCTAGTGTGACTTGTTATAATCATTGCATTCTACTAGAGTTGAACTGCAGCGGCTGTCTTTCTATTTACACCGTTGTGCAATTATCATCTATCAAAACATACTGTATATGACCAGTAGCGGTGCGTGGGCAAACTGACTGAGGAAGCAAAGCCAAGCCAGTGAAAGGCTGTGATAAATTCAACTACACAGCAAATATTGCACGTAACAAACAGTTATATCACCTGCAGCATGGTCAGGCAACTGAATGTTTTCGACAGTTTACTGATTTTGAACCACAGAGTTACCCGAAGTCAGCACAAAGACAACACGAGCACTGCCTCTGCTATTTCAGCACTGTTACAACTTAAACATTTAAACATAAACAAATTAACAAGGCTATATAGGTTTAGTGTAGTACATTGAAAACAACCTTAGAGATTCCAAAAACTATTTAGTTCAATCAATGTTGCTAAATATCATGTGGCTCCCCATAGTACAGATTTCTGTCTGTGTGTGCTTTCGCACGCAAGTAAAACCAAAAATGTTGACTCACCCTACTTGTAGACTAGTTGAACATCAAAGTGATCCTCCTCTCTTTCATTTTGGAAAAATGGTCTATGGCACTTTCATTCAGTACACTTTTAGTTTTTGTTGTCATAGGCTACCTAGCTAAAATGCTTGCTATCCTGACTTCCTGGCATGGGCAACAATGAACCAGCTAAGTTAGCTAGCTACTTAATGTTAGCCTACTGCGCTACATCTAGGCTACATATTGAACTTAAATCGTCTCAGGCCAGTGGCACAACATGTTCACATTATTCCATTTCCGTTAGTCTGTGGAACTTTTTTCTTCGTTGTTGAATCTTGTTATGTTCATACAAATATTTACACATGGTTTGCTGAAAATAAAGGCAGTTGACAGTGAGAGGACGTTTCTTTGTTTGCTGAGTTTATGTAAATTGTAAAGTCTTTTGTAATGTCTTTTTCATTATGTGTCAGACCCCAGTAAGACTAGCTGTTAGATAATTGTGATCCTAATAAAATAAAATAAGAAAATGTGTTTTCTGTGTAAATCATGGACAAGATAGGATACAGACAAGTAAATCTGTTTTGGGGACTTTTTCCAAGTGCCGTTCAAAGACAAGTGGTCACCACTCAGAATCCTGATTGCTTCCATTTTAAAATAAAGGTTCTACTGAAGACTAGATCCTCTGAAAGTAACTTTAGATATGTAAGGTTACCTGTGAGTGCCATGGAACCTGTGTAGGAGAAGTAGCAAAATCCAAAGAAGAAAAACAATGCAAGCTCAAAGGCACCATTTGGAGAGAGGAGTGACCCACACTTGCCATCAGTAAGGGTTGGGGTTTGTGTGAGTTTGGAATGCTGATGGTACCCTTCTTTTCTCTAAAGTGCTTCCTAAGGTCAGGAACCTGCCTGGCACACAATATCAATGTGTGTGTGTGTGTGTGTGTGTGTGTGTGTGTGTGTGTGTGTGTGTGTGTGTGTGTGTGTGTGTGTGTGTGTGTGTGTTGTTCCCTCAGGACTCTTCCTGCAGAACACTCCCAGTTTTGGCCCCTCTTTCTACCTCCCCCTCTCACTTGTTGTAAGCATTATCATTATTGGCCCAAACAGCATTTTTGTCTGTAAAGTGTCTGAAGAATGATGGACAACACAACTTGTTCTGAAAAACCTGCACGGTATTTCCGGCTGGCCAGTGACAAGTCATCATTACATGATACTCAAGTCAATGATGAAATAATTACATATTTGTAATTTTCCAACAATGCTGAGTTTATTTAAAAAAGACTAGAAATAGTGACATGAATGGGGGAGTGCTCGCCCTTCCATTTCCTGTAGTCCATGATCATCTTCTTTGTCTTGATGACATCGAGGGAGAAGTTGTTGTCCTTTAACACAGGCTTCCTTCTTTTCAATTTGTCATACAAGCCAGTAATGTGGATTGAACTAAATGTTGTTGATCCCTTTGTATTTTCAAGTATTGTGGTGCAGCATCCTGTTATGGTAATGCCTGTCACCGGCAGGGACTGGGGATTTTGTTAGGATCAAACTGTAACGTTTCGTCCTCCTCTTCTGAGGAGGAGTAGGACGGATCGGTGGACCAAAACGCAGAAGGTAAGTTTTCGTCATCTTTTTAATTAAAACTGAACACTACACAAAATGAAACCGAAACAGTTCTGTCTGGAAAACACAGGTACAGAAAACAATCACCCGCAACCAAAATGGGGAAAACAGGCAAACTCAGTATGATTCTCAATCAGAGACAACGATCGACAGCTGCCTCTGATTGAGAACCATACCAGGCAAAACACAGAAATTCAACATAGAAAAAAGAACATATACTACCCACCCCAATTCACGCCCTGACCAAACTAACACAAAGACTTAAAAAAAGGAACTAAGGTCAGAACGTGACACAAACAAAATATTAAAGGGCCAAAATAAAAAATAAAAAAATACAGGAAAAGCCACCTCAGTCTTCTGAAAACCTAACCCTGGCATAGAGTTGTTTTTTTCTACGGGACAGTACATTTCTTGTATATAACAAAGACACACCAGAATGGATTTCCAGGAGGTGTTGACTTAAATCTGCTTAACAAATCAGAAACAAGTTTTGAATATTAATGTCCATCAATGATTCTCAACCAGATTTAGAGCTTGAGCTTGAACAATTTTGACAAAATCAATGGAATATACAGGTAACTGCCAAAATAATGGAAACACTTGAGTAAATGAGGGTTACAAAGTATATCAAAAGCAGGAGCTAATCAAGCAATTAACATGCTTAGGGTCTTGTATAAAAATGCTCAGTTGTTCATTACTTTGGCTTCCATGTCTAAAACCAAGAGATCACAGTGACTTGGAAAGTTGGGTCTCAAAAGAGCATAGAGGGTTTAAAGTGTGTGCATGTCTTTGTGTGTGATGGTAGCGGAGTGAACAGACCGTGACTCGGTTGGCTGAGGTCCTTGATGATCTTCTTGGCCTTCCTTTGACACCAAGGAGATCATCAAGGCCACCTGAGTCACGGTTTGTTTACTCCTCTACCACCTAGCAGACAGAAACAGGACAAGTGCATCAAGCCGGGACTGAAAGATTGAAAAACAGCGTGTATCTCCAGGCCTTCAGACTGTTGAACAGCCATCACGCCGTCCCCTGAAGTAAGAGACAGGTTTTTATGAAATAAATCACGATTTCTGATTCAGGTTTCAAATATTTTTTGTGTTATTTTTGGGGTTGTATGCTGTAACAGCACAGAATAAAGCAATTAATAAGGCCCACAATGGTAGTAACTGCCCATTATTGTACTTCACTTATTAACCATACTTTATTCATATTACTTTACTGTAATAAATATGTCAGTTGTGTATATTACTTTGTTTTTATTTGATGACTTTATAATTGAATTACTTAAAGTCATCATCTCATCTCTGTTCAGGCGGTAGCAGCCAGTCAGACAAAAATATAAACGCACAATGTAAAGTGTTGGTCCCATGTTTCATGAGATTAAATAAAATATCCCAGAAATGTTACACACAAAAAGCTTATTTCTCAAAAATATTGTGCACAAATTTGTTTACATCCCTGTTAGTGAGCATTTCTCATTTGCCAAGATAATCCCTCCACCTGACAGGTGCAGCATACCAAAAAACGGATCATTACACAGCTGCACCTTGTGCTGGGTACAATAAAAGGCCAGTTTAAAATGTGTAGTTTTGTCACACAACACAATGCCACAGATGTCTCAAGTTTTGAGGGAGTGTAAAATTGCCATGTTGACAGCAAGAATGTCCACCAGAGCTGTTGCCAGAGACTTTAATGTTATTGTGAGGACAGACGCTGGGAGACGAGAAGCATGTACAGGGAGTGAATATTTAATAAATAACTATGAAACTGAGGAATAGACAGATAGGGGAGGCAATCAATAAGTGATAAGTGATGGAGTCCAGGTGAGTCCAATGAAGCACTGATGCGCAAAAAGATGGTGACAAGAAAACCTCTTGAGCCAGCTAAAGCATGGAAGCCTGACAAGCCAGCTGAGGCTCCCCCGGTTCCTTCAGAAGCGGGACCCGGACCCGACGTCACCAACATAAACCAAATAACTCCCTGCAGCTTCCAATATTGGTGTCAGCATTCTGTGAGGACAGACGAAACAGAGGGTAGGCAATAGGGTAGGCAATCAATAAGTGATGGAGTCCAAGTCCAACGAGAAGAGGAGCTGGAGCAGGAGTGACAGTTAATTTATCTACTATAAGCCGCCTCCAACATCGTTTTGGAGAATTTGGCAGTACGTCCAACCGGCCTTACAACCACAGACCATGTGTAATCACGCCAGCTCAGGACCTCCACATCCAGCTTCTTCACCTATGGGACCATCTGAGACCAGCCACCCGGAGAGCTGATGAAACTGTGGGTTTGCGCAACTGAAGAATTTCTGCTCAAACTGTCGTCTTAGCTCAATCGCAGTTCCGCATTGTAAAAGACTTCAGTGGGCAAATGCTCACCTTTGATGGCCACTGCATGCTGGAGAAGTGTGCTCTTCACGGATGAATCACGGTTTCAACTGTACCAGGCAGACAGCGTGTATGGCGTTGTTTGGGCAAGCAGTTTGCTGATGTCAACATTGTTAAAAGAGTGCCCCATGGTGGAGGTGGGGTTATGGTATGGGCAGGCATTAGCTACGGACATTGAACACAATTACAGTCCAACAATTACATTTTGAATGCACAGAGATACTTTGGCAAGATCCTGAGGCCCATTTTCGTGCCGTTCATCTCCCGCCATCACCTCATGTTTCAGCATGATAATGCATTGCCCCATGTCTCAAGGATTTGTTCACAATTACTGGAAGCTGAAAATGTGCATACATGTCACCCATTGAGCATGTGTGGGATGCTCTGGATTGATGTGTATGACAGCGTGTTTCAGTTCTCACCAATATCCAGCAACTTTGTGTAGGAAAGTATGAAACAGTGTTTGTGCCATCAGCAAGTACAGATGGTAGTATATATCCCCTCGCATAGTCCCCGCAGCAGGAACATTTTCTCATGGCTTCTGGAAGGAAATGGTGTTGGAATGCTCAACCGGTGTCGCTCATTCACCCGACAGAAACGTTCAACCGGTTCTCCCCATTAACTTGTTTGGGATAGGGGGCAGCATTTATTTGGGATAGGGGGCAGCATATTATTAGTATTGGATAGAAAACACTCTGAAGTTTCTAAAACTGTTTGAATGATGTCTGTGAGTATAACAGAATTCATATGGCAGGCAAACCCCTAAGAAAAAAGGTTTGTAGTTTTTGAACTCACCCCTATCGAATACACAGTGGGATATGGGTTATTTTCCACTTCCTAAGGCTTCCACTAGATGTCACCCGTCTTTAGAACGTTGTTTCAGGCTTCTCATGTGAAGGGGGGCCAGATGGGAGCTGTTTGACTAAGGGGTCTGCCTACAGCCTGGTTCTCAGTCATGCGCTTTCACTCTCGTTCCATTGCTTTTCTACAGACAATGGAATTCTTCGGTTGGAACATTATTGAACTTTTATGATAAAAACATCCTAAAGATTTATTCTATACTTAGTTTGACAAGTTTCTTCGTCCTGTAATATAAATTTTGAACGTTTCGTCTGAATGAACCAGATCGCGCTCTTGGATTTGTTTACCAAATGCCCTAACAAAAGAAGCTATTGGACATAAATGGACATAAATGATGGACATTATCAAACAAAACAAGCATTCATTGTGGAACTGCGATTCCTGGGAGTGCATTTTGATGAAGATCATCAAAGGTAAGTGAATATTTATAATGCTATTTATGAATCATTTTGACTACCCAACATGGCGGATATTTCTCTGGCTGGTTTTGGCTCTGAGCACCGTTCTCAGATTATGCTTTTTCCGTAAAGTTTTTTTGAAATCTGACTCAGCTGTTGCATTAAGGACATGTGTATCTAAAGTTTCATGTATAATAGTTGTATTTTCATAATTTTTTATTATGAGTATTTCTGTGAATTCATGTGGCTCTCTGCAATATCACTGCATGTTTTGGAACTACTGAACGTAACACGCCAATGTAAAATAAGATTTTTGGATATAAATATGAACTTTACCGAACAAAACATACATGTATTGTGTAACATGAAGTCCTATGAGTGTCATCTGATGAAGATCATCAAAGGTTAGTGATTAATTTTATCTCTATTTGTGCTTTTTGTGACTCCTCTCTTTGGCTGGAACAATGGCTGTGTTTTGATTTGGATCTCTTTTAGTCCCCATTTGGACAAATCTTCCAAGAGTCCTTAAACATTAAAATTCAATTTATACAAACACACTTTTACATATAACACACTATTACAAACACTAATAATATACTAGCATAATGACCCAATAAATACTCAATCTAAAGAATATTGATTCTTCATCTACTATAGTCCCACAACATTTCTATATTCTATATTTATATTGTTTAACCTCTAGCGTCGAGCAATCCCGTATCCGGGAGCGTAATCATAGCCTCAAGCTCATTAGCATAACGGAACGTTAACTATTGATGAAAATCGCAAATGAAATGAAATAAATATATTGGCTCACAAGCTTAGCCTTTTGTTAACAACACTGTCATCTCAGATTTTCAAAATATGCTTTTCAACCATAGCAAAACAAGCATTTGTGTAAGAGTATTGATAGCTAGCATAGCATTAAGCCTAGCTTTCAGCAGACAACATTTTCACAAAAACAAGAAAAGCATTCAAATAAAATCATTTACCTTTGAAGAACTTTGGATGTTTTCAATGAGGAGACTCAGTTAGATAGCAAATGTTCAGTTTTTCCAAAAATACTATTTGTGTAAGAGAAGGAGTAGGAGAAATCGCTCCGTTTTGTTAATCACGTTTGGCTAAGAAAAAAACCTGAAAATTCAGTCATTACAACGCCGAACTTTTTTCCAAATTAACTCCATAATATCGACAGAAACATGGCAAACGTTGTTTAGAATCAATCCTCAAGGTGTTTTTCACATATCTATTCGATGATAAATCATTCGTGGCAGTTGCCTTTCTCCTCTGAACCTAATGGAAAAGTGGACGCAGCTGGAGATTGCGCAATAATTTCGACAGAGGACACCAAGCAGACACCTGGTAAATGTAGTCTCTTATGGTCAATCTTCCAATGATATGCCTAAAATACGTCACAATGCTGCAAACACCTTGGGGAAACGACAGAAAGTGTAGGCTCATTCCTGGCGCATTCACAGCCATATAAGGAGACTTTGGAACACAGCACATTTAAAATCTGGGGCATTTCCTGTTTGAAAATTAATCTTGGTTTCGCCTGTAGCATTAGTTCTGGGGCACTCACAGACAATATCTTTGCAGTTTTGGAAACGTCAGAGTGTTTTCTTTCCAAAGCTGTCAATTATATGCAGAGTCGAGCATCTTTTCGTGACAAAATATCTTGTTTAAAACGGGAACGTTTTTTTATCCAAAAATTAAAAGAGCGCCGCCTATATTGAAGAAGTTAAAATAATGTTTAAATTTATATATTGAAAGGTTTCTAGTTTGCTCAGTTAATTTATTCCATTTCTTTATTGCTCTAAATCGAAATGTTATTTTGCCTATTTCTCTTTTCTGTCTGGATAACGCATAGATGGTGGAAATCTATTCCTTGTATTTACGGAATGTCTGTCTCTTACCAACTGAATACCGTTGTGAATAGAACTTGGCCGTTTTAAATTATGAATATTATAAAATAAAATAAGCATGTTTTTTTCAATTATCTTGTCGATTGATGACCAACCAAAAACACTGCACATAACTGCAACAGAAGAACCATATCTCCACCTTAAAACAATCCTTGCTTCAACTATGACAGACAAAATGAGAAAAAAAAATCCAGAATATCACATTGTAGGATTTTTTATGAATTTATTTGCAAATTATGTTGGAAAATAAGTTTTTGGTCACCTACAAACAAGCAAGATTTCTGGCTCTCACAGACCTGTAACTTCTTCTTTAAGAGGCTACTCTGTCCTCCACTTGTTTCCTGTATTAATGGCACCTGCTTGAACTTGTTATCGGTATAAAAGACAACTGTCCACAACCTCAAACAGTCACACTCCAAACTCCACTATGGCCAAGACCAAAGAGCTGTCAAAGGACACCAGAAACAAAATTGTAGACCTGCACCATGCTGGGAAGACTGAATCTGCAATAGGTAAGCAGCTTGTTTTGAAGAAATCAACTGTGGGAGCAATTATTAGGAAATGGAAGACATACAAGACCACTGATAATCTCCCTCGATCTGGGGCTCCACACAAGATCTCACCCCGTGCGGTTAAAATGATCACAAGAACGGTGAGCAAAAATCCCAGAACCACACAGGGGGACATAGTGAATGACCTGCAGAGAGCTGGGACCAAAGTAACAAAGCCTACCAACAGTAACACACTACGCCGCCAGGGACTCAAATCCTGCAATGCGAAACGTGTCCCCCTGCTTAAGCCAGTACATGTCCAGGCCCACCTGAAGTTTGCTATAGAGCATTTGTATGATCCAGAAG
This sequence comes from Oncorhynchus masou masou, assembly GCF_036934945.1. NCBI lineage: Eukaryota > Metazoa > Chordata > Actinopteri > Salmoniformes > Salmonidae > Oncorhynchus > Oncorhynchus masou. Next base: position 40,676,152 of record NC_088219.1, read on the forward strand.
AAGATTGGGAGAATGTCATATGGTCAGATGAAACCAAAATATAACTTTTTGGTAAAAACTTAACTCGTCGTGTTTGGAGGACAAAGAATGCTGAGTTGCATCCAAAGAACACCATACCTACTGTGAAGCATGGGGGTGGAAACATCATGCTTTGGGGCTGTTTTTCTGCAAAGGGACCAGGACGACTGATCCGTGTAAAGGAAAGAATGAATGGGGCCATGTATTGTGAGATTTTGAGTGAAAACCTCCTTCCATCAGCAAGGGCATTGAAGATGAAACGTGGCTGGATCCTTCAGCATGATCAATGATCCCAAACACACTGCCCGGGCAACGAAGGAGTGGCTTCTTAAGAAGCATTTCAAGGTCCTGGAGTGGCCGAGCCAGTCTCCAGATCTCAACCACATAGAAAATCTTTGGAGGGAGTTGAAAGTCCATGTTGCCCAGCAGCAGCCCCAAAACACTACTCTAGAGGAGATCTGCATGGAGGAATGGGCCAAAATACCAGCAACAGTGTGTGAAAACCTTGTGAAGACTTACAGAAAACGTTTGACCTCTGTCATTGCCAACAAAGGGTATATAACAAAGTATTGAGATAAACTTTTGTTATTGACCAAATACTTATTTTCCACCATCATTTGCAAATGAATTCATTAAAATCATACAATTTGATTTTCTGGATTTTTTTCTTCTCATTTCATCTGTCATAGTTGAAGTGTAGCTATGATGAAAATTACAGGCCTCTCATCTTTTTAAGTGGGAGAACTTGCACAATTGGTGGCTGACTAAATACTTTTTTGCCCCACTGTATTTGAGACGACCATGATAAGCAGTCATCTAGTTGCACTCCCAATAGTTTGGTTTCTGCCACTTCTTCAATTTGTACTCCTCCCATGCTTAATTGCATCCCCTGCTGTTTTGGCCTTTTCCTAGTTGAACAGACCAACATAAGTTTGGTTTTCTTGGTGTTTAAAACAAGTTTGTTTTGGCAAACCCACTTCCTGATATTCTCCAAATCTCCTTGTAAAGCCTGCTGTACTTGTTGAACCGATTTGTCGTGCTGAACCGATTGTCTTGTAGTATCATCTGCAAATATAGTAGCTTGAGTTCCAACCAACGCATAGGGAAGGTCGTTGGTATATATTAAGTCACTGCGGAGCCGGCGTGCGATATGGCTCGGAAAACATACCTCTAATCCAGGGATGATAAATGTGTTGTAATACAAATTGTCCCATTATCCCAACTGTTACAGCGAGAAGACTAAATGACTACTTTTAGGTTAACAGTCGTTCAATCTTCAATCTTCTCAATGTAACAGTTGGGACAATGGACAATTCGGAGTACAGTGAATTTCTCATCCCTGGATTGAGGTAATTTTTTGGGGCCATATCTCGCGCCTGCTCTGTGGTTAATCTACACAGGAAACATGTCCGACCCTAATGCAGCTATAAGGAAGCGTGTCAGATCTGCTGGCTAGGCTAGTAGCTGTGCTGAAGAGCTATCTGAGGAAATACGTTTAATAGTTCTTCAAAGTAGATAAGGCACACGTTCAAGACTGCTTATTACCAACTACTACAACTATCAATTGGGTAGAGCTAAGTCACAAACTGTCTCTATCCCTCTCGTTGTGGTGTTTATTCCTCTCTCATGAGGTCTGTGTGTATCCGCCTCTTTCTAGGCCAGTAAAAACAGGCTCAATGTATTATGGTCATTGTAGTTAATTACCCTTTTTTTCTGCGCTGAACTAGGTTGAGTATATAGAGCTACAGACTAAAATGAAGACCAGCAACAAGCACTTCTGTCCCAAGTCCCTTGTTATCCACCTCCCCCTTCAGGCTCTTCTGAATGCAGACAGAGCTCTTCGATAACCATCGCTCTCCGCCTAATCTGGAATGAATTGCGCCGGATCTCGTATCAGGGATCCCATTATGAATGGCCTGACGGTATGATTGGTAGCCTTCTGCAGCTGGGAGCAAGGATCTCATAATAGTCCATAGGGGTTAGGGATGGTTGGAAAATCCCCCCAGATATAACCTGTGTGCTTTACTGGATAAACTTTTTTTATTAAATCAAAATCTAATAATGGTCAATCCTTTTCATATTGTTTTACGGTGGATTGTGGCCCTAGAGTGTGGATCACAACAATGTAATGTCCACCTTGGGAGCTCAATAAGACAAAATAACATTTGTGATAAAGAAATATTATTTTGTCCATAACCTTATGACCCAAGGGTTAGCAGCTCACCATGTTTGGGTAAACAGCATGCCTATACAGCAAACTATAGAGCAGTATTACATGAAATTCCACCCAAAAACTCTCTTTTGGTCATTGTATCTTTAGACATATTCCCAAAATGTTTTGCTTGTCATTGCTCATCAGCAATCAAGTTTTCAAGATATTTAACATTCAAAATGCAACATATGATGCTAAATGCATCATACAGGGATAAACAATTTTTGTTGAAAGTTATATATCTTGAAAACACACATCCTGGGACTATTTCCAGGAACCAAACCCTAATAGGCTAAATTGTTTATCTTAATCATATCAGAATAAACTTTTACCAGTTGAATGTGGACACAAATAAAATACTTTTTTGTATTACAATAAAATATTGTGTGAAAATATGCAAATTAGAATTGATATCTTATTAAAATTTGTGTGTACTTGTATATCACACACACAAAAAAATCTGGAAACTGGATGAAGTTAGCCTATATATTTTGGTTTCATTTTACCACTCCAAGACTGGACTTACTGTATACATAGAAGATTGTGGATATACACTTTTTTCATCTTTCTATCTGTAGAATACTAAAGAAAGGTAAGTAAAATGCATTTTTGTTGCAATTCTTCTGAAGAAAATGTTTACTAGAATAAAAATGACAACATTTCCCTATGTCTATTTCTAGAGAACACGTCTAAGGACCACACAAACAATGGGGAATGCAGATGCTTCTGAGACTGAGAAATGTCAGTTAAAGTCAAATTCACTGAATATAGACTACCAAACGCCTATTTAGACCCAATTACCCAGTAGGTTACTACACACAGATGAAGTCAGAAGTTTACATACACTTAGGTTGGAGTCATTAAAACTCGTTTTTCAACCACTCCACACATTTGTTGTTAACAAACTATAGTTTTGGCAAGTCGGTTAGGGCATCTACTAAGTATTTTTCCAACAGTTGTTTACAGACATTATTTCACTTAAATTTTAATGTATCACAATTGCAGTGGGTCAGAAGTTTACATACACTTAGTTGACTGTGCCTTTAAACAGTCTGAAATTTTTCAGAAAATGATGTCATGGCTTTAGAAGCCTCTGATAGGCTAATTGACATCATTTGAGTCAATTGGAGGTGTACCTGTGGATGTATTTCAAGGCCAACCTTCAAACACATTGCCTCTTTGCTTGACATCATGGGAAAATCAAAAGAAATCAGCCAAGACCTCCACAAGTCTGGATCAACCTCGGGAGGAATGTCCAAACGCCTTAAGGTACCACGTTCATCTGTAGAAACAATGGAATGCAAATATAAACACCATGGGACCACGCAGCCATCATAACGCTCAGAAAGGAGACACGTTCTGTCTCCTAGAGATGAACATACTTTGGTGCGAAAAGTGCAAATCAATCCCAGAACAACAGCAAAGGACCTTGTGAAGATGCTGGAGGAAACAGGTACAAAAGTATCTATGTCCACAGTAAAACGAGTCCTATATCGACATAACCTGAAAGGAAGATGCCACTGCTCCAAAACCGCCATGAAAGAGCCAGACTACGGTTTGCAACTGCACATGGGGACAAAGATTGTACTTTTTGGAGAAATGTCCTCTGGTCTGATGAAACAAAAATATACAGTGCCTTGCGAAAGTATTCGGCCCCCTTGAACTTTGCGACCTTTTGCCACATTTCAGGCTTCAAACATAAAGATATAAAACTGTATTTTTTTGTGAAGAATCAATAACAAGTGGGACACAATCATGAAGTGGAACGACATTTAAATCCATTTAAATCCATTTGCCATTAAATCCATTATTAAAAAATGGAAAGAATATTGCACCACAACAAACCTGCCAAGAGAATCAAAGAGGGAACAAAGAGACCAAAGATAACCCTGAAGGAGCTGCAAAGCTTCACAGTGGAGATTGGATTATCTGTCCATAGGACCACTTCAAGTCTGACACTCCAGAAAGCTGGGCTTTACAGTAGAGTGGCCATATAAAAGCCATTGCTTAAAGAAAAAAATAAGCAAACATGTTTGGTTTTGCCAAAAGACATGTGAGACTCCCCAAACATATGGAAGAACGTACTCTGGTCAGATGAGACTAAAATCTAGCTTTTTGGCCATCAAGGAAAATACTATGTCTGGTGCAAACCCAGCACCTCCCATCACCCCGAGAACACCATCCCCACAGTGAAGCATGGTGGTGGCAGCATCATGCTGTGGGAATGTTTTTCATCGGCAGGGACTGGGAAACTGGTCAAAATGGAAGGAATGATGGATGGAGCTAAGTACAGGGAAATTCTTGAGGGAAACCTGTTTCAGTCTTCCAGAGATTTGAGACTGGGACGGAGGTTCACCTTCCAGCAGGACAATGGCCCTCAGCATAGTGCTAAAACAACACTTGAGTGGTTTAAGGGGAAACATTTGTTTTTGATTGGCCTAGTCAAAGCCCAGACCTCAATCCAACTGAGAATCTGTGGTATGACTTAAAATTGCTGTACATCAGCGGAACCCGTCCAACTTTAGGATATGGAGCATTTTTGCCTTGAAGAATGGGCAAAGATTCTACTGGCTAGATGTGCCAAGCTTATAGAGACATACCCCAAGAGACTTGCAGCTGTAATTGCTGCAAAAGGTGGCTCTACGAAGTATTGCCTTTGGGGGGGGGGGGGGGTGAAGAGTTATGCATACTCAAGTTTTCTGTTTTTTGTCTTATGTCTTGTTTGTTTCACAATAAAAAATATTTTGCATCTTCAAAGTGGTAGGCATGTTGTGTAAATCAAATGATAGAAACCTTCCAAAAATCTATTTTAATTCCAGGTTGTAAGGCAAGAAAATATGAAAAATGCCAAAGGGAGTGAATACTTTCGCAAGCCACTGTACAGTCTGAGACTCAGCTGTAGTATGTGTTTGTGTGCGGAGGAAAGATAACACAGTAAACTCATCACACATCATGTTACACTCCCCTACACATTTATTTGTCCAGTGAAGCTAAAACATTTCATTTGTATGTCCAACAGATGTCAGAGGCAAAGGTGCAATGTGGGATGATGCATCTACTGTATGTATGCTTGCAAAAATAGTTGTTCTCTTATGTTTTCCTCAATACACAGAAAAACAAATATCTAGGAGGACAATGGTCTTCAGATACCACATGTCCTGAAGCAACAACAGACAGCACCAGCATTCAATTTACATTTACATCTAATTATCTGCAATCATGTCAGTACTTCAGCTCACTATTGACTAGAAGAGACTGTTGATAATATCATGATTGGTCCCCTGATGAAGTAATAATGTCTGATAGCCTGTGGCATCAAGTCAACTCTGTCACAATCACCACCCAACACATTGCTTCATGCCTTGTCATAAATCAAGGTTCTTGTTGTTGTTGTTGTTGCACAAAAAAAAAACTCAAACCAACGCCTCACAACACTGTCAACTGGTGACAGTTTCTCTTGTTATTTTTTCTTGTCGGCCCTGATCTGCATATCGACTGATGGACCGGGATCCCAGGTTAATTAAATGTGAATGGTAAGCCAGGAATACAGACAGTATCGAGCTGCTCCGGGGAGGACCGACAGAGAGAGAGTGAGTAAGATGGACAGAGAGCTCACTGCCTAACATGTTGGCGGTGCGCAATGCAATCGATGGTGCATAACGCCTCGATCACACCGACAGTGTCATTGCACAAAATGGTTCTCAGCATCATCTGGATATGTGTGCAACAAAGGTTCAACATTCACCTTCTGATACCATTTCTGTCAAGCTGGTCTACGCATACAGTTTGATGCATATGTTCGATAAATCCAATTAATTTACACAGAACGCACTGCAACTACCTCTGGAACGCAATGCTGCAGGGCAAATGCAGCATTCGATTGGGAATGAATGTACTTCTGGTGTCACAAAAATACAACCACTATCGGTGTGATCGAGGCATAACAAGGGAATGAATATACACTGCCCAGGGGATGTAGCAGCCAGTTAAGAGGCAATTTATGCTCAATCTGAAAATGTGGTTGGAAGCTCTGTATGGGTGGTGTGACGCAATTGCGGGAGTCTCCGGAGGAGTGCAGAGGCCAAATTGAGCTCTGTACCTAAATGTTGTAACAATGTGGAGGGTTCCGTATAGTTCCGCATTCACATGATTGGTTGAAGGTAGGTTGGGGCTGGAAGGTCCTGTGTACACACAAACACACTTCCTTGACAACTTCTTACTCCGCTTCTGCAGAGGCCCTATCACTGTAAATGCTGCATGGCCAATGCACCTCTAAATAGCAGTGCTCCGACATGGAGCAGGGGTTGCCCCTGCATCCGTAATGATGTCCGTGCCAGTTTTCCCGCAGAGGCTGGTATTTATCCATTTTGAACTTGAAGGGAAAGTGGGAAAGTATCTCCACGCAAATCTCAAGCCCACAACTGCTAGAAGGTTGATAAACTGTATTGCAAGCAAATAGGCTTATTGTTTGTTTGTGGGAAATGGGAGGTGTTTGATGCATGTGAATTATAATAATGGCTAATAAAAACATTAAAACAAAGGCCTAATGATAAAACAGATGCATTCTCCGTTGATAAGGAGTTCGCATAGCAGCATGTCTGTCACGCCTTGGTCTTAGTATTTTGTGTTTTTGTTAATTAGTTGGTCAGGCCAGGGTGTGACATGGGTTTATGTTGTTGTATTTCGTAGTGGGGTTTTTTAGTTATTGAGATTGCGGCTGAGTAGGGGTGTTGCATAGGTTTGGCTGCCTGAGGCGGTTCTCAATCAGAGTCAGGTGATTCTCGTTGTCTCTGATTGGGAACCGTATTTAGGTAGCCTGGGTTTCACTTTGTATTTCGTGGGTGATTGTTCCTGTCTCTGTGTTAGTGTTCACCAGACAGGCTGTATAGGTTTTTCACGTTCCGTTTATTGTTTTTGTTATTTCATGTATCGTCACTTGTTCTATTAATAAAAAAAATGAGTAACCAACACGCTGCATTTCGGTCCGACTCTCTTTCGACAAACGAAGAACACCGTTACAGCAGGTGTGTTCGGGCTGACCTGGCACAAAAACCTTCACACCCTGTGGCTCTCATGGACTATAGCAGGGCCGGCCCTGGTCATAAGCCACATAAAAAAATGTGGATCTCAGTTGGGATCTGAACGTATTGTTGAGAGTTAGAATAGTAGAATGCTGTGTTTTAGTTAGCTTTGCGACAGTATCAAAAACTAATTTCGGATTGTTCTTATTTTCCTCAATTAAGTTAGAAAAATAGGATGATCGAGCAGCAGTAAGGGCTCTTCGGTACTGCACGGTACAGTCTTTCCAAGCTAGTCGGAAGACTTCCAGTTTGGTGTGGCGCCATTTCCGTTCCAATTTTCTGGAAGCTTGCTTCAGAGCTCGGGTATGTTCTGTGTACCAGGGAGCTAGTTTCTTATGAGAAATGTTTTTAGTTTTTAGGGGCGCAACTGCATCTAGGGTATTGCGCAAGGTTAAATTGAGTTCCTCAGTTAGGTGGTTAACTGATTTTTGTCCTCTGGTGTCCTTGGGTAGACAGAGGGAATCTGAAAGGACATCAAGGAATCTTTGTGTTGTCTGTGAATTTATAGCACGACTTTTGATGTTCCTCGGTTGGGGTCTGAGCAGATTATTTGTTGCAAATGCAAACGTAATAAAATGGTGGTCCGATAGTCCAGGATTATGAGGAAAAACATTAAGATCCACAACATTTATTCCATGGGACAAAACTAGGTCCAGAGTATGACTGTGACAGTGAGTGGGTCCAGAGACATGTTGGACAAAACCCACTGAGTCGATGATGGCTCCGAAAGACTTTTGGAGTGGGTCTGTGGACTTTTCCATGTGAATATTAAAGTCACCAAAGATTAGAATATTATCTGCTATGACTACAAGGTCCAATAAGAATTCAGGGAACTCAATGAGGAACGCTGTATATTGCCCAGGAGGCCTGTAAACAGTAGCTATAAAAAGTGATTGAGTAGGCTGCATAGATTTCATGACTAGAAGCTCAAAAGACAAAAACTTTTTTTTTGTAAATTGAAGTTTGCTATCGTAAATGTTAGCAACACCTCTGCCTTTGCGGGATGCACGGGGGATATGGTCACTAGTGTAGCCAGGAGGTGAGGCCTCATTTAACACAGTATATTCATCAGGCTTAAGCCATGTTTCAGTCAGGCCAATCACATCAAGATTATGATCAGTGATTAGTTCATTGACTATAATTGCCTTTGAAGTAAGGGATCTAACATTAAGTAGCCCTATTTTGAGATGTGAGGTATCATGATCTCTTTCAATAATGACAGGAATGGAGGAGGTCTTTATCCCAGTGCTAAGGCGAACACCGCCATGTTTAGTTTTGCCCAACAAGGGTGATAGCTGAGCTGACTACACTGACTGTGCTAGTGGCAGACTCCACTAAGCTGGCAGGCTGGCTAACAGCCTGCTGCCTGGCCTGCACCCTATTTCATTGTGGAGCTAGAGGAGTTAGAGCCCTGTCTATGTTGGTAGATAAGATGAGAGCACCCCTCCAGCTAGGATGGAGTCCGTCACTCCTCAACAGGGCAGGCTTGGACCTGTTTGTGGGTGAGTCCCAGAAAGAGGGCCAATTATCTACAAATTCTATCTTTTGGGAGGGCCAGAAAACAGTTTTCAACCAGCTCATCACTCCCCCTAACTGGGAGGGGGGCCAGAGACAATTACTCGATGCCGACACATCTTTCTAGCTGATTTACACGCAGAAGCTATGTTGCGCTTGGTGATCTCTGACTGTTTCATCCTAACATTGTTGGTGCCGACGTGGATAACAATATCTCTATACTCTCTACACTCGCCAGTTTTAGCTTTAGCCAGCACCATCTTCAGATTAACCTTAACATCGGTAGCCCTGCCCCATGGTAAACAGTCTATGATCGCTGGATGATTCGTTTTAAGTCTAATACTGCGGGTAATGGAGTCGCCAATGACTAGAGTTTTCAATTTGTCAGAGCTAATGGTGGGAAGCTTCGGCGTCTCAGACCCCGTAATGGGAGGAGTAGAGACAAGAGAAGGCTCGGCCTCTGACACCGACTGGCTGCTTAAGAAACCGTGAGATAGTAGTCCGGCTGCGGGGACTGTGCCAGGGGATTTATACTACTATCTATACTCACTGGTGGCACAGACGCTGTTTCATCCTTTTCTACACTGAAATTACCCTGGCCTAACGATTGCATCTGAAGCTGGGCTTGTAGCACAGCTATCCTCATCGTAAGGCGATGGTTCTCCTGTATATTATGAGAACAGCGACTGCAATTAGAAGGCATCATGTTAATGTTAATACTGAGCTTCGGCTGTTGGAGGTCCTGACGAACCATGTCCAGATAAAGCGTCCGGAGTGAAGAAGTTGAGGGAAAAAGCAAAAATATAAACGGTAATTAAAAAGTAAAAATGGTAAAGTTGTCAGGTAGCAAAACAGGTTGGCAACAAAACGCAAAGCAACAAGTCTGCAAGTTGTGACCAGAAATGGCGTCAGAGGTTTCCAGACGTTGATTTTTTACATGCTTGATAGAATGTCAAAACCACTCACTCATCTTCCATTGTACTGTAAAATCGACATGTGGCCGAGATCACAATGAAATTCAACAATGTGTCAACTCCTGAGAAGATACCAAAGCATGAAATATAGTCAATATTTGAAGAGTTTCATTCCTAAATGCTATATATCCATTTTCAGAAATGTTGTTATAAAAGCGCTTGGTGTGTTTTTTCACTATCTAATCCTGGAATGGGGTTGTGTCCTGAATATGAAAGGCATGTACTTTATTTTGTTTAAAATCTATCACTTGATGGTTTCAGAGACAGATAATCATTTTTTTTGCTAAATGCTTTATATCTGCCTCACCTCGCAGAGAGATAAGCTACGCTGCTAGGTTTTACATGGTCAAATGTAACAAACCCCCCCCCCCCCAAAAAAAAATTATATAAATAAATGTACAAATTGTATATAGTAATATATTATCTGTATCTAAAACATTTAAATTTGACATTTTAGTCATTCAGCAGATGCTCTTATCCAGAGCGACATACAGTAAGTGCATTTATCTTAAGATAGCTAGGGGAGACAACCACATATCACAGTAAAATATACAAGTGTGCTTTAGGACCATGCGGACGCCTCCGAGCAGTTGGGTAGGCTGTTTGGAGTGTTTATCTGACTGGATCATTTTTAAAATAATAATGATTATGTGTCCCCCCCACTTCTAAAACCAAAGTTGTGCCTCTGTATAAAAGTACCCATAAGCAATAATTTCTAATGAAGAAACACAAATGTAAAAAATGGGTGGGTATGGCATTTTTTAAATAAACTCTTTTATCCACTCATGAAGTCCATTGTCAGTGTACGTGCATTATGAAGTGAAGAGTCATTCTGCAATCATTAAATAGGCGCTTTGTTGGATAGTAATTTCATGGATGTTGGATCACATTGGGGACTTTTGTATTGCAAGTAGAAAAAGTATGTTGAAAGTTGCGAATTAATCAGTGTGTGTGTGTGTGTTTGTCATGGGCTGTGATGCAGCACTCAATAGCCACTAACTCTAATAAACATTAATCAGGGCAACAGTTCTTAAGCTTCACTCCATCTCACACACTCGACACGCTTACAAAATAATCAATAAGGAACACCTATGATGCACAACATACAATGCATGAAGTGCAATGAAACACAGAACAAATCGACATGAACAACAAGTAAGTCTACAGTACACACTCTCACACACACACACACACACACACACACACACACACACACACACACACACACACACACACACACACACACACACACACACACACACACACACACACACACACACACACACACACACACACACACACACAGCAAGAGGGAGATACATCTGCCATGACCTTTTGTCTTCACATTATTACACAGCCAGTTACAGAGGGAAATTATTGCAAGGACACACTGCAGTATTCATGATTGAGCTCTCAGAAAAACAAAGGTCACTATGGTTTTCATTGCTACAGATGTTGGATCATAATTTGATCACTATTTTGTTGCTGAGAATTTTTCTGAACTACAGAAAATAAATATGAGCTTTGTGATTTACATAAATTCACTGAAAATTCACACTAACACATGGTTAAATTAACAGTTTTTATGTATCCTACTGTTGGCCAGCTAATAGCCTAACCACCGATCAAGCAACATTATGGACTAAACGTTCAAATCCTGTAGCTGCAGTATTATTGTGCTGTTAGGATTAAGATCCTAGACCTGTACATGCCAATGAAAATCAAACCTTTTTTAATCATACAGCCAATATTAATAACACCGGCTAAAGAAAGTCAAGGGAACATGTTTTTTGTCAAGCTGATGAAGACTGCTTGACAGTCTAAACTTTGTTATTAAATTATTTAATCTGAGCTCCTAGAGTGTCCGGCTCTCCTTTTCTTTGTCTTAAGCAGTGATAGTGGCGTCACTATGGTAGCAGTTCTTGCTTGGACACAGATGGATCAGGGAGTGTGAAAGGGGGAAGAGAGTTTTCAATAAACATTGATCGATGGTCAGTTTTGCATGGACCAGGGAGTGTGTCTGTTAGGGGCAGGGCTGCCAGGTCTAGCAACAACCCAATGACCACTCAAAACTCACCCACAAGGCCCGAAAACTAGCCCAAAAATGTTTGTTTTCTTCGCAGCAAGAGAGGAGTTGCCACATTTATCCAATAGGTGTCTCCATAATGACAACTGGTAAAATCACTTTACTTTGTTCTCTCTATTTCCCCCTTTGTTATTGGTTCCTCAAACCAAATTATTTAATCTAAACTATAGAAGTGATTGATACTGAATGGTTAAGAAGTATGTTTTTTTCAGTAAACAGTATTGTGAAATGGTGTTAACACAATGTTAAACATTGTGAAATAGTCTTAATACAACTCACTTTGCTCTAAAAGAATCTTATTTTCAACTGGATTATGAACAGTTTGTTTTTTGGATTGTTTATTTTCATTAAAAAATGGCAATTAATGTGTGGCTGCAGGCAGCCTCATGTCTCAATCATCAATCCCTCTGGAGCAAGATGGAAAGGAAAGAGAATGAGGAGATCCATCATGACATGAGTCCAGTATATCAAGATAGTTTTAGTCTACTATCAATCACTACTATTATAATTTGATAGTCAGTAATGGATTTAATTTGTTCCTCTTATAGACAGAAATACTCCTCAATTTCATCAGCTGTCCGGGTGGCTGGTCTCAAACAATCCCGCAGGTGAAGAAGCCAGAAGAGGAGGTCCTTGGCTGGCATGGTTACATGGTCTGCGGTTTGGAGGCCTGTTGGACGTACTACCGAATTCTCTAAAATGACATTTGAGGTGGTTTATGGTAGAGAAATTAACATTCAGTTCTCTGACAAACAGTTCTGGTGGACATTCCTGCAGTCACCATGCCAATTGCAGGCTCCCTCAGAACTTGAGGCGTCTGTGGCAATGTGTTGTGTGACAAAACTGCACATTTTAGAGTGGCCATTCATTGTCTCCAGCACAAGGTCCACCTGTGTAATGATCATGCTATTTAAACATCTTCTTGATATACCACACCTATCAGGTATAAGGATAGCCTATCACCTATCAGGAGAAATGCTCACTAACAGGGATGTAAATGAATTTGTGAACAACATTTTTGAGAAACAAGCTTTTTGTGCATATGGAAAATCTCTGGGATCTTTTATTTCAGTTTATGAAACATGGGACCAACACTTTACATTTTGCAATTTTAAATTTTTGTTCAGTATATAAGGTCCGTCAGTAATATAGTGAATTTCAAGCACAGAAGACAAAGACCAGGGATGTTTTTCAATGCCTCTCAAAGAAGAGCAGCTATTGGTAATGTGGGAAGAAAAAGCAGATGCTGAATGTCACATTGAGCATGGTGACGTTATTAATTACACTTTGGATAGTGTATCAATACATTTTACCTCTGTCGCCCTTCATGTAACTTGGTCAATTCTAGAGTTTGCATCAGGATACATGAACACCGACCCCAATATGAACTGATACTTCAAGTATCTTCTCTTTCTAGCTGCTACAGTTGATTTAGTAACTGCGATCAACATGATCCAACTATTTATTGGCTGAGAGGCCATTGACACTACATAATTTCTCCTTATCGGATGATGGTATGGCCAAGCTGACGCTAATATAGCAGCCATACAGACTGTTATCTATAATCGAGTTGGAGACATCTGACTTATTTTAAGCATAGTACCCCAGTCAGTACAAAAATACAGCCATCCTTCTTAACTCAGTTGCCGGAGAGGAAGGAAACTGCTCAGGGATTTCATCATGAGGCCAATGTTGAATTTAAAACAGTTGCGGAGTTTAATGGTTGTGACACAGTGCCTTGCAAAAGTATTCATCCCACTTGGCGTTTTTCCTATTTTGTTGCATTACAACCTGTAATTTAAATAGATTTTTATTTGGATTTAATGTAATGGACATACACAAAATATTTTTTGGGGTGAAGTGAAATGGGAAAAAAAAAAAAATTCAAAAAATTCAAAACGGAAAAGTGTTGCGTGCATATGTCTTCGCCCCCTTTGCTATGAAGCACCTAAATAAGATGTGGTGCAACCAATTACCTTCAGATGTCACACAATTAGATTGCACACATGTGGACTTTATTTAACTAAGTGTCACATAATCTGTCACATGATCTCAATATATATAAACCTGTTCTGAAAGGCCCCAGAGTATGCAACACCACTAAGCAAGGGGCACCACCAAGCAAGCAGCACCTTGAAGACGAATGAGCTCTCCAAACAGGTCAGGGACAAAGTTGTGGAGAAGGACAGCTCAGGGTTGGGTTTTTAAAAAATATCAGAAACTTTGAACATCCCACTGAGCACCATTAAATCCATTATTAAAAAATGGAAAGAATATGGCACCACAACAAACCTGCCAAGAGGGGGCCCACCAAAACTCACGGACCAGGCAAGGAGGGCATTAATCAGAGAGGCAACAAAGAGACCAAAGATAACCCTGAAGGAGCTGCAAAGCTCCACAGAGGAGATTGGAGTATCTATCCATAGGACCACTTTAAGCGGTACACTCTACACAGCTGGGCTATACGGAAGAGTGGACAGAAAAAAGCCATTGCTTAATAAGGATTAGCCACTTTTGAATTTTATTTGCCTAAAATGACATACCCAAATCTAACTGCCTGTAGCTCAGGCCCTGATGCAAGGATACACATATTCTTTGTTCCATTTGAAAGGAAACACTGACGTTTCTGGAAATGTGAAAGGAATATAACACAATAGATCTGGTAAAAGATAATACAAAGAAAAAAACAACCGTTCATTTAAAAAAAAATTGTACCATCTTCTTTGAAATACAAGAGTAAGGCCATAATGTATTATTCCAGCCCAGGTGCAATTTAGATTTTGGCCACTAGATGGCAACAGTGTATGTGCAAAGTTTTAGACTGATCCTATGAACCATTGTATTTCTGTTCAAAATGTTGTATCAAGACTGCCCAAAAGTGCCTAATTTGTTTATTAATAACTTTCCATGTTCTAAATTGTGCACTCTCCTCAAACAATAGCATGGTATTCTTTCACTATAATCGCTACTGTGAATTGGACAGTGCAGTTAGATTAACAAGAATTTAAGCTTTCTGCCAATATCAGATATGTCTTTGTCCAGGGAAATTTTGATGTTACTTACAACCTCATACTAATCGCATTAGCCTACGTTAGCTCAACCGTCCAGTGGAAGGGACACAGACCCTGAAGAAGTTTTAAAGAAAAAAATAAGCAAACACATTTGGAGTTTGCCAAAAGGCATATGGGAGTCTCCCCAAACATAATAAGGTACTCTGGTCAGATGAGACAAAAAATGTATCTTTTTGGCCATCAAGAAAAACGCTATTTCTGGCGCAAATTAAACGCCTCTCATCACCCCCACAGAATACCATCCCCACAATGAAGCATGTTGGTGTTAGCATCATGCTGTGGGGATGTTTTTCATCGGCAGGGAAACTGGTCAGAATTGAAGGAATGATCGATGGCACAAAATACAGGGAAATTCTATTTTTTTATTATTTATTACAAAAACACAAGGAAGGGGTAACATCAAAGTATTAGAACATGAAGGACAAACAAAACAGCATCAAGACACTATCAAACATGTATCAGTCTTGCTGCAACAGAGCCATCCTTATGTGTGAGGGTGCGGGTGCATGATAGTGATATAAAATATGTCAGTTTCCTTTTTCATGATCACAATCTTGTGAAACCCAAACCCTCCAAGATCCCCCCACATTTCCCCAATACCTGTCCGTCAACCATTCGAGACCCCTCCCACAGTGTCCCTCCCCCCACCCGGAAGAAAAAAATACATTTAATTCCATTTCCCACCTCCAAGAAGCCCGGAATGCACCAACAACCAAGAGAATGAACTTCTCTTAAGACAGAAGGAAACAGCAAACAACAATACAAAAAAATATATTAAAAAATAATACATTTAAAACAAAGGACATCAAGGACAACTGAAATCACAACAACAATGCCAACTGTATATGTTTGTGGGCATTTCTGGCACTATTACATGTATGTGTGTGTTCTTGTATGTGCTAATTTTAATGAGAGTGTGTGCATATATTTGCATGTGTACAAACACCTGCACGGCATCAGCTTCAGGCAAACCGGCATTAGTTGTTAAAATACTGCCACTTAGTGTCATTCAAATGAACTTTTGTTATGTTATATTTGTACTTTCTTCCCCCTTTATCTTTTGACCAACTCCACTCCCACTTGTCTCCAATTCCACATACCAACCCTCAGCTTCCTCAGGGTCATTTTTGAGGGGTAAACTGTTTCAGTCTTCCTGTAACGGCGTTCTTCGTTTGTCGAAAGAGAGTCGGACCGAAATGCAGCGTGTTGGTTACTCATGTTTTTAATAGAACAAAATGACGATACATGAAATAACAAAAAACAACAAACGGAACGTGAAAAACCTATACAGCCTGTCTGGTGAACACTAACACAGAGACAGGAACAATCACCCACGGAATACAAAGCGAAACCCAGGCTACCTAAATACGGTTCCCAATCAGAGACAACGAGAATCAGCTGACTCTGATTGAGAACCGCCTCAGGCAGCCAAACCTATGTAACACACACCCCTAATCAGCCACAATTCCAATAACTAAAAAACCCCACTAAGAATTACAACAAACAATAAACCCATGTCACACCCTGGCCTGACCAACTAATTAACTAAAACACAAAATACTAAGACCAAGGCGTGACAGAACCCCCCCCCTAAGGTGCGGACTCCCGAACGCACCTCAAAACCATAGGGAGGGTCCGGGTGGGCGTCTGTTCAAGGTGGCGGTTCCGGTTCGGGACGTGGACCCCACTCCATAAATGTTATAGTTCCTCCCCTTCGCGTCCTGGGATGATCCACCCTCGCCGCCGACCATGGCCGAATAGTCCTCACCCAGAACTCACTGAACTGAGGAGCAGCTCGTGACTGAGGGGCAGCTCGTGACTGAGGGGCAGCTCGGGACTGAGGGGCAGCTCGGGACTGAGGGGCAGCTCGGGACTGAGGGGCAGCCCGGGACTGAGGGGAAGCTCGGGACTGAGAGGCAGCCCAGTACTGAGAGGAAGCCCAATACTGAGAGGAAGCCCAGTACTGAGAAGAAGCCCAGTACTGAGATGAAGCCCAGCCAGGCAGTTGAATCTGGCAGATCCTGGTTGACTGGCGGATCCTGCTGACTATCAGATCTGGCAGATCCTGGCTGACTGGCGGATCCTGGCTGACTGGCGGATCCTGGCTGACTGGCGGATCCTGGCCGACTGGCGGATCCTGGCTGACTAGCAGATCTGGCAGATCCTGGCTGACTGGCGGATCCTGGCTGACTGGCAGATCCTGGCTGACTGGCAGATCCTGGCCGAATGGCGGATCCTGGCTGACTAGCAGATCTGGCAGATCCTGGCTGACTGGCGGATCCTGGCTGACTGGCGGATCTGGAAGAGTCTGGTTGACTGGCAGATCTGGAAGAGTCTGGTTGACTGGCAGATCTGGAAGAGACTGGCTGACTGGCAGATCTGGAAGAGTCTGGGTGACTGGCAGATCTGGTAGAGTCTGGCTGAATAGCAGATCTGGAAGAGTCTGGCTGACTGGCAGATCTGGAAGAGTCTGGATGACTGGCAGATCTGGAAGAGTCTGGCTGACTGGCAGATCTGGAAGAGTCTGGCTGACTGGCAGATCTGGAAGAGTCTGGCTGTGACTGGCAGATCTGGAAGAGTCTGGCTGTGACTGGCAGATCTGGAAGAGTCTGGCTGACTGGCAGATCTGGAAGAGTCTGGCAGACTGACGGCTCTGGCTGCTTCATGCTGACTGACGACTCTGGCTGCTCCATGCTGACTGGCGGCTCTGGCTGCTCCATGCAGATTGACGGCTCTGGCGGCTTCTTGCAGACTGACAGCTTTGGAAGCTCCTTGCCGACTGGCAGCTCCTTGCAGACTGGCAGCTCCTTGCAGACTGGCAACTCCATGCAGACTGGCAACTCTGGCTGCTCCAAGCAGACTGACAGCTCTGGCTGCCCCATGCAGACTGGCAGCTCTAGCTGCTCCATGCAGACTGGCAACACTGGCTGCTCCATGCAGACTGGCAGCTCTAGCTGCTCCATGCAGACTGACAGCTCTGGCTGCTCCAAGCAGACTGACAGCTCTGGCTGCCCCATGCAGACTGGCAGCTCTAGCTGCTCCATGCAGACTGGCAACTCTGGCTGCTCCATGCAGACTGGCTTCTCTGGCTGCTCCAAGCAGACTGACAGCTCTGGCTGCCCCATGCAGACTGGCAGCTCTAGCTCCATACAGGCAGGAGGCTCCGGCAGCGCTGTAGAGGAGGAAGGTTCTAGAAACGCTGAACAGGCGGGAGACTCCGACAGCGCAGGAGAGGGAGAAAGCGCTGGCTGCGCTGAACAGGCGAGGCGCACTGAAGGCCTGATGCGTGGTGCTGGCACTGGTGGTATTGGGCCGAGGACACGCACAGGAAGCCAAGTGCGGGGAGCTGTTACCGGAGGGCTGGGGTGTGGAGGTGGTACTGGATAGAGGTCACGCACAGGAAGCCTGGTGCGGGGAGCTACCATCGGAGGACTGGTGTGTGAAGGTGGCACCGGATGGACTGGACCGTGAAGGTGTACTGGAGAGCCTGAGAGCAGGACTGGCACAGGACGTGCAAGGCTAGGTAGGTACACAGGAGGCCTAGTGCGTGAGGCTGGCACATTTTTCACCAGCCGACTAACACGCACCTCAGGACTAGTATGGAGCGCTGACCCAGGTGCCATTAAATCCCCGACACGCTTCGTTGGACGAATCTTATACCTAAAGCACCAAACTAGCAACTCCCTCATTACTTTCTCCTCCAATTTCCCCATTAACTCCTTCACAGTCTCTGCTTCGCTCACCTCCAACACCGGTTCTGGTCTCCTCCTTGGCTCCTCACGATAAACAGGGAGAGTTGGCTCAGGTCTGTCTCCTGACTCAGCCACTCCCCTCTGAGCCCCCCCCAAGAAATTTTTGGGGCTTCGCTCTGCGCCGCCGTGTCTTTCTTTTTCGACTCCATTCTCCTATAGCCCTCTTCGCACTGCTCCAGCGAATCCCAGGCGGGCTCCGGCACTCTCTCTGGGTCGGCCGCCCACCTGTCTATTTCTTCCCACGTCGTATAGTCCATACTGTACTCCTCTTTGGGCTGCTCCTGTTTCCTCTTCTCCTGCTGCAC
This sequence comes from Oncorhynchus masou masou, assembly GCF_036934945.1. Classification (NCBI taxonomy): domain Eukaryota; kingdom Metazoa; phylum Chordata; class Actinopteri; order Salmoniformes; family Salmonidae; genus Oncorhynchus; species Oncorhynchus masou. The sequence continues at coordinate 40,695,166 of NC_088219.1, forward strand.
CTTTGGGCGGCTACTCTCCCCTGGTTTAGCCCAGAGTCCTCTCCCGTCAAGGATTTCCTCCCATGTCCAGAAATCCTTAATACGCAGCTCCTCTTTGGGCTGCTCCTGCCTGTTGACACACTGCTCGGTCCGTGTGTGGTGGGTGATTCTGTAACGGCGTTCTTCGTTTGTCGAAAGAGAGTCTGACCGAAATACAGCGTGTTGGTTACTCATATTTTTAATAGAACAAAATGACGATACATGAAATAACAAAAAACAACAAACGGAATGTGAAAAACCTATACAGCCTGTCTGGTGAACACTAACACAGAGACAGGAACAATCACCCACGAAATACAAAGCGAAACCCAAGCTACCTAAATTCGGTTCCCAATCAGAGACAACGAGAATCACCTGACTCTGATTGAGAACCGCCTCAGGCAGCCAAACCTATGTAACACACACCCCTAATCAGCCACAATTCCAATAACTAAAAAAACCCCACTAAGAATTACAACAAACAATAAACCCATGTCACACCCTGGCCTGACCAACTAATTAACTAAAACACAAAATACTAAGACCAAGGCGTGACACTTCCAGAGATTTGAGACTGGGACGGAGGTTCACCTTCCAGCAGGACAATGACCCAAAGCATAGTGCTAAAGCAACACGGTTTTGAATGGTTTAAGGGAAAACATTTAAATGTCTTGGATTGACCTAGTCAAAGCCCAGACCTCAATCCAATTGAGATTCTGTGGTATGACTTAACCAGTTGTGACGAGCAAACCCGTATCTGGGAGCGTAATCATAGCCTCAAGCTCATTAGCATAACGCAACGTTTCCTATTCATGAAAATCGCAAATGAAATGAAATAAATATATTGAAACACAAGCTTAGCCTTTTGTTAACAACACTGTCATCTCAGATTTTCAAAATATGCTTTTCAACCAAAGCTACACAAGCATTTGTGTAAGAGTATTGATAGCCTAGCATAGCATTAACTTCTTGAAACTCCCCATCCCGGATCCGGGATTGTGACAAAAGCCTCAGGCTCATTAGCATAACGCAACGTTAACGATTTCTGAAAATCGCAAATAAAATGAAAATAATGCGCCTACTCTCAAGCTTAGCCTTTTCTTAACAACACTGTCATCTCAGATTTTCAAAATATGCTTTTGAACCATAGCAATTCACTAATTTGTGTAAGAGTATGCTAAGCTAGCTTAGCATTTTGAGTAGCATTTAGCATGCAACATTTTCACAAAAACCAGATAACCAAATAAATAAAATCATTTAACTTTGAAGAGCTTCGGATGTTTTCAATGAGGAGACTCTCAGTTACATAGCAAATGTGCAGTTTTTCAAAAAAATATTATTTGTGTAGGACAAATCGCTCCGTTTTGTTCACGTTTGGCTATGAAAAACCTGTATACAGTTATAGCCTGAAGCTCATTAGCATAATGTAACGTTAACGATTTCTGAAAATCGCAAATAAAATGAAAATAATGCACCTACTGTCAAGCTTAGCCTTTTCTTAACAACACTGTCATCTCAGATTTTCAAAATATGCTTTTGAACCATAGAAATTGACTAATTTGTGTAAGAGTATGCAAAGCTATCAATGCATTTTGAATAACATGTAGCACGCAACATTTTCACAAAAACCAGATAACCAAATAAATAAAATCATTTACCTTTGAAGAGCTTCTGATGTTTTCAATGAGGAGACTCTCAGTTACATACCAAATGCGCAGTGTTTCCTGAAAGCGTCTGTGTGTAGGAGAAATCGTTCCGTTTTCCACATTGCGTCTGGCTACCGAAACGAACCGAAAATTCAGTCACCTACAACGTAAAACTTTTTCCGGATTAACTACATAATATCGACCGAAACATGGCAAATGTTGTTTCGAATCAGTCCTCAAGGTGTTTTTTCACATATCTCTTCATTGACATGCAGTTCGTGGAAGCTTGCTTTACTCTCTGTATCCCTTGGAAAAATAGTGGCAGGTGACTTTTGCGCACCAATTTCGGCGCAGGACACCGGGCGGACACGTGGTAAATGTGGTCTCTTATGGTCAATCTTCCAATGATCTGCCTACAAATACGTCACAATGCTGCAGACACCTTGGGGAAACGACAGAAAGGGCATTCTCATTCCTCTCGCATTCACAGCCATATAAGGAGACAAGGGAAAACAGAGCCTCAAAAATCCTGTTCATTTCCTGGATGCCGTCTCATCTTGGTTTTGCCTGAAGCTCACGTTCTAGGGCACGCATAGAAAATATCTTTGTATTTCTGGACACGTCAGAGTGTTTTCTTTTGAATCGTAGCAATTATATGCATAGTCGAGCATCTTTTTGTGACAAAATATCTTGTTTAAAACGGGAACGTTTTTTCATCCAAAAATGAAATTGCGCCCCTAGAGTTTCAACAGGTTAAGCCTAGCATTCAGCAGGCAACATTTTCACAAAAACAAGAAAAGCATTCAAATAAAATAATTTAACTTTGAAGAACTTTGGATTTTTTCAATGACGAGACACTCAGTTAGATAACAAAATGTTCATTTTTTCCAAAAAGATTATTTGTGTAAGAGAAACAGCTCCGTTTTGTTCATAATGTTTAGCTAAGAAAAAAAAATGAAAATGCAGTCACTTACAACGCCAAACTTTTTTCCAAATTAGCTCCATAATATTGACAGAAACATGGCAAACGTTGTATAGAATCAATCCTCAAGGTGTTTTTCACAATTCTTTTCGATGAAAAATCATTCCTGGCAGTCGATTTCTCATCAGAGGCAAACGGAAAAATACTGCAGCTGGAGAATACGCAATAATTGCGACGGGGGACACCAAGCGACCACCTGGTAGATGTCGTCTCTTACGGTCAAACGTCTAATGATATGCCTACAAATACGTCACAATGCTGCAGACACCTTGGGGAAAACGTGGAAAACGTAAGCTGACTCCTAGCTCCTCCACAGCCATATAAGGAGTCATTGCCATGAGGCGGTTTCAAAAAATGTGGCACTTCCTGATTGGATTTTTATCTGGGTTTTTTCTGTAACATCAGTTCTGTGGCACTCACAGACAATATCTTTGCAGTTTTGGAAATGTCAGTGTTTTCTTTCCAACGCTGTCAATTATATGCATAGTCAAGCATCTTTTCGTGACAAAATATCTTGTTTAAAACGGGAATGTTTTTCATCCAAAAATTAAAATAGCGCCCCCTAGTTATAAAAGGTCAACAACACTGTCATTTCAGATTTTCAAAATATGCGTTACAGCCAACGCTAGACAAGCATTTATATAAGTTTATCATGGCATAATGCTATGCTAGGCTCTGCTGGCAACAGGCAACATTTTCACAAAAATAAGAAAAGCAACCAAATTAAATAATTTACCTTTGAAGAACTTCAGATGCTTTCACTCAGGAGACTCCCAGTTAGATAGCAAATATTCCTTTTTTCCAAAAATATGATTTTTGTAGGCGAAAAAGCTCCCGTTTCTTCACCATGCTTGGCTGAGAAATCGACCGAAAAATGCTACAACTATAACGCCAAACGTTTTTCAAAATTAGCTACATAATATCGACAGAAACATGGCAAACGTTGTTTTGTATCCATCCTCAAGGTGTTTTTAAGAAATATATTCGATAATATATCCGTCAGGGCAGTTGGTTTCTCATAAGAAGCGATTGGAAAAATGGCCACCTCAGTATTTTACGCAAGGTTTTCCGCGGGAGACACCATGTGACCACATGCCATATATGGTCCCTTACAGCCATTCTTCAAGGGAAATGCCTAAAAAGACGTCACAATGCTGTAGACACCTTGGGAAAACGTGGAAAACGTAAGCTCATTTGTAGCTCATTCACAGCCATATAAGGAGTCATTGGCATGAGGCGGTTTCAAAAAATTAGGCACTTCCTGATTGGATTTTTTATCTGGGTTTCGTGTGTAATATCAGTTCTGTGGCACTCACAGACAATATCTTTGCAGTTTTGGAATAGTCAGAGTGTCTTCTTTCCAAAGCTGGCAATTATATGCATAGTCGAGCAACTTTTCGTGACAAAATATCTTGTTTAAACGAGAACGTTTTTCATCCAAAAATTAAAATAGCGCCCCCTAAATCCAACTGGTTAAAGATTTCTGTACATCAGCGGATCCCATCCAACTTGAATGAGCTGGAGCAGTTTTGCCTTGAAAGGGCAAAAATCCCAGTGACTAGGTGTGCCAAGCTTAAAGAGACATACCACAGGAGACTTTCAGCTGTAATTGCTGAAAAAGGTGACTCTACAAAGTATTGACTTTGGGGAGTGTGAATAGTTATGCACGCTCAAGTTTTCATTTTTTGGGGGTCTTATTTCTTGTTTGTTTCACACACAAAAAAAATGTTGCATCTTCAAAGTGGGAATTATTTAATATGATCTATAGAAGTGATTGATAGTGAATGGTTAACATGTATTTTTTTCAGTAAACATTATTATGAAATGATGTTAACACAATGTTAAACATTGTGAAATAGTCTTAATACAACTCACTTCGCTCTAAAATAATCTTATTTTCAATTGGATTATGAACCGATTGTTTTGTGGTTTCTTTTCATTCATAAAACATGTCAATTAATGAAAACATGTCAATTAACGTGTGGCTGCCTGATGACCCAGTCATCCATCCCTCTGGAGCAAGATAGAAAGGCAAGAGTGAGGAGATCCATCATGAGTCCAGTACATCAAGAGAGTTTATTCTACTTTCAGTCAATCAATCACTACTATTATAATCTGATAGTCAGTAACGAAGTTAGTCAGTTCCTCTCTGTCCTCACCTCTGCGCGCCGCTCTCTTTCTCTCCTGTGACTTCAATTTATTTTCTTTGTTTTGATATGCCAACATGGGTCTACGCTAGGACCTAGGTTTTTCACATTGATTGAAAAGGCTAATAGGCTGTCAACTGAGCCAGAAATTCACCTTAAAAAATGCCTCTAAAAAGGCCAACTTTTAAATGTGTTACATATATACAGTATCTACATAAATAAGTAGCCGACATGTAAAAGTGTTGTAGAGATTATATGCCCACACCGACATTAGGCTACATACAGTTGAATTCAGAAGTTTACATATAACTTAGCCAACTACATTTAAATTCAGTTTTCCACAATACCTGACATTTAATGCCAGCATTTAATGCCAGCATTCTCGCCTTGACGATCAGAGGAGTTGCTGTAAGGCTTTTTACTCGCAGCTGTATTTCGGAAAGTTGTAGTTTCAACGATTTCATTGAAGATATCATGGCGAATAAATCATGTAAAGCGAAGTCAAACTCTAAAGTGAGAAAGCGAGGAAACTAACTGATGAGCTGTTTCTGCAAGGACAGGACGTACTTCTGGACGGGTAAGTGCTAATGCCGTTTTATGAAATATAAAAATATATATTTATATTATATATTTAAAAAAATATTTAAAAAAATAAATTGCAATGAAATGTGTAGTTTGTTTGTGTGTGTGTGTGTGTGTGTGTGTGTGTGTGTGTGTGTGTGTGTGTGTTGATTTATTTGGGTGTGTGTGTGTGTATGTATATATATATATATATATATATATATATATATATATATACACAACAATGGCCGGAGTTGAATGGAACACCTTAGTGACTGTTCCCTCTGCTCTATGCAATCAATACATATATGTTTATTTTATGTGATGATAAAAGGCTCATACAATACAAATAGTTTTTTATGTTTTCTTTCACAGTGATAGCAACTCAGACTGGGAGCCCCCGGTGCCCGATCTACCTGTGCCCCCAGTGGTGTTCATATGCCACAGTTCATTACTGCAGGCATGACTGTGCCTCAGGGCCAAAAGGGCACAGCATGGAGGCGTCGTTGTGTTCTGTGTCGCATGAAATGCACCACTTGTTCAGTTTGCCTCTGCTTTACATTAGAAAGAGACTGCTATGGGACAGGGCACAGGCAGCAAAATATTATGACGGGGACTTCCAAGGGGTGTACTGTTTTTTTTTTTTTTATAGTTTTTTTCTAATATTTTTTTAAACATTTTTGTGTGTGTGTGTGTGTATTAGAATTGCTTTTTGATATGTTGTATATAGTTATTTGTACTGCTGTATATAGTTATAGGTAATTTCACCAATTCGGCCACTTGGGTACATTTGGGCAACTTGTGTGGGACACCTGGGTGACTTCATGCTAAATGTCATGTAGCTCACCCATTCCTGAAGTTATCAGTCTGAAACTTTGCACACCTACAGTGGCCCTCTTGCGATATCCATCAAAATTATCTCCAGCATCCTATCTGACTGTGTGGCTATTCTAGTACATGTGAAAGATGATGCTACAACAATGAAAACAGAAAACGTATGCTCTTTCTTTCTCTTTTCTTCTACCAGATCTACTGTGTTATATTCTCCTACATTTAATTAACATTTCAACAAACATCAGAATGTTTCCATTCAAATGATACCAGGAATATGCATATCCTTGCCTCTGGGGCTGAGCTACAGGCAGTTAGATTTGGGTCTTCAGGCAGAAATTGAGAATAAAGGGATGCAGTCATAACAGGTTTTAACATCACCACTTTATTTTAATAATGTAAAATGTCAGAATAATAGTTGAGAGAATGATTTATGTCAGATTTTATTTATTTCATCACATTCCCAGTGGGTCAGAAGTTTACATACACTCAATTAGTATTTGGTAGCATTGCCTTTAAACTGTTTAACTTGGGTCAAATATTTTGAATAGCCTTTCACAAGCTTCCCACAATAAGTTGGGTGAATTTTGACCCATTCCTCCTGAAAGAGCTGGTGTAACTGATTAAGGTTTGTAGGCCTCCTTGTTCGAACACACTTTTTCATAGGAAGGAGGTGAGGGCTTTGTAATGGCCACTCCATTACCTTGACTTTGTTGTCCTTAAGCCATTTTGCCACCATTTTGGAAGTATGCTTGGGGTCATTGTCCATTTGGAAGACCCATTTGCGACCAAGCTTTAACTTCCTGACTTATGTCTTGAGATGTTGCTTCAATATTTACACGTAATTTTCCTACCTCATGAAGTCATCTGACCCACTGGAATTGTGATACAGTGAAATAAGTGAAATAAACAATTGTTTGTAAACAATTGTTGGAAAAATGACTTGTGTCATGTACAAAGTAAAAGTGTCATGCACAAAGTAGATGTCCTAACCGACTTGCCAAAACTATAGTTTGTTCATAAGAAATGTTTGGAGTGGTTGAAAAACACATTTTAATGACTCCAACCTAAGTGTATGTAAACTTCCGACTTCAACTGTAGGTGTTCCTTTTGTCCAGGTGGGAAAGGGCAGTGTGGAGTGCGATTGAGATTTGTATCTGTTGGGGCGGTTTGCAACTTGGAGTGGGTCTTGGGTATCCGGGAGGATGCTGTTGATCTGAGTCATGACCAGCCTTTCAAAGCACTTCAAGGCTACCGATGTGAGTGCTACAGGGCGGTAATCATTTAGGCAGGTTACCTTCGCTTCCTTGGGCACAGGGACTATGGTGGTCCACTTGAAACATGTAGGTATTACAGACTCGGTCAGGGAGAGGATGAAAAAGTCAGTGAAGACACTTGCCAGTTGGTCCACGCATGCTTTGACTACACATCCTGGTAATCCATCTGTCCCCAGTCCACATGACTGTGCTGCTGCTCCAGTTTCAACTGTTCTGCCTTATTATTATTGACCATGCTGGTCATTTATGAACATTTGAACATCTTGGCCATGTTCTGTTATAATCTCCACCCGGCACAGCCAGAAGAGGACTGGCCACCCCACATAGCCTGGTTCCTCTCTATTGTTCTTCCTAGGTTTTGGCCTTTCTAGGGAGTTTTTCCTAGCCACCGTGCTTCTACACCTGCATTGCTTGCTCTTTGGGGTTTTAGGCTGGGTTTCTGTACAGCACTTTGAGATATCAGCTGATGTACGAAGGACTATATAAATACATTTGATTTGATTTGATCTGGCCTTGCGGCTTTGTAAGTGTTGACCTGTTTAAAGGTCTTGCTCACATTGGCTACCGAGAGCGTCATCACACAGTCATCCAAAATAGTTGGAGCTCCCGTGCATGCATCAGTGTTGCTCGCCTCGTCTGGTAGGCTTGGGTGACTGGGCAGCTAGCGTCTGTGTTTCCCTTTGTAGTCCATAATAGTTTTCAAGCCCTGCCACATCCGACTAACATTATAGCCAGTGTAGTAGGATTCAATCTTAATCCTGTTTTGACGCTTTGCTTGTTTGATGGTTTTTCTGAGGGCATAGCGGGATTTCTTATAAGCATCCGGATTAGTGTCTCGCTCCTTGAAAGCGGCAGCTCTAGCCTTTAGCTCGATGCGGGTGTTGCCTATTATCCATGGCTTCTGGTTGGGATATGTACGTACTGTCACTGTGGGTACGGTATCGTCAATGCACTTATTGATGTAGCCGATGACTGAGGTGGTATACTCCTCAATGCCATTGGATGAATCCCGGAACATATTCCAGTCTGTGCTAGCAAAACAATCCTGTAGCGTTGCATCCACGTCATCTGACCAATTCCGTATTGAGCAGGTCACTGGTACTTCCTGCTTTAATTTTTGCTTGTAAGCAGGAATCAAGAGAATAGAATTATGGTCAGATTTGCCAAATGGAGGTCGGGGGGTGAGCTTTGTTTGCATCTATGTGTTTGGAGTGAAGGTGGTCTGGAGTTTTTTTCCTCTGGTTGCACATGTAACATGCTGGTAAAAATTTGGTAACACTGATTTAAGTTTGTCTGCATTGAAGTCCCTGGCCACTAGGAGCACCGCTTCTGGATGAGTTCTGAATGTTCTTGTTTGCGTATGGACTTAAAGAGTTGGTTGAGTGTCGTCTTAGTGCCAGCATCGGTCTGTGGGGTTCAATAGACGGCTACGAATAATATAGATGAGATCTCTCCTGGTAGGTAGTGTGGTCTACAGCTTATCATAAGGTATTCTACCCCAGGCAAGCAATACCACAAGACTTATTTAATATTAGACGTTGCGCACAAGCTGTTATTGACAAAAATACACACATCCCCACCCCACATCCCCACCCCACCCCTCATCTTACCAGACATAGGTTATTCTCTGTTCTGCAGGTGCATGGAAAATCCTGACAGCTCTATATTATCCATGTCGTCGTTCAGCCACGACTCGGTGAAACATAAGATATTACAGTTTCTAATGTTCCGTTGGTAGGATAATCATAGGTCATCAATTTGATTTTCCAATTATTTTCCAATTATTGAATGTTAGTCAGTAGAACTGATGGCAGACGGAGTTTACTCACTCACCTACGGATTCTCAGAAGGCAGCCTGACCTGCACCCCCTTTTCCTTAATAATTTCTTCATGCAAATTACAGGGATTTGGACCTGTTTCTGGGAAAGCAGTATATCCTTCTCAACGTACTCGTTAAAGGAAAAAGCTTCTTATAGTTTGTGGTGAGTAATCGCGGTTCTGATGTCCAGAAGTTATTTTCGGTCATAAGAGATGGTAGCAGCAACATAATGTACAAAATAAGTTTAAAAAACAACGCAAAAAAAACCGAACAAAATAGCACAGTTGGGTAGGAGCATGTAAAATGTTAACCAACCTCTTTGGCTCCATCAGGACCTAACATAAGGACAACTCACAGTATGCTATTTTCTTCTTCTGAAATAGACTACATTTTCTTCATATCATGTTTCTTTAGACCTGTCTAAAATAAATTATGGATTTATTGTGATGGTGTAGGCTATATGTGACCGACTGGCTCGATTTCGTCTTATGTAGCAAAATTTGAAGTGGTGTTTTTTAAGTTGGATAAAAGTAAATACTAGAAAATGGTATATCATACACTACAGCTGAGGAACAATGGGAAAGTAATTCTGCTTTAAAAGTTGATAAACTCGTATCCTCACTTTTGCAAAAATGGCCTTTGAGTGTTTTAGTACCTACTGGAGAGATCTTCTTTGTCTACACTCGTTCACCATTGTTCACATACTCTTAATTTAGCTGCAACCATCTCTTTAATGATTGATCGAGCATTCTGTCCTAAAAACAGCAGTCAAGCATGCAACTGGCTAACGTTGGCTAGCTTGCTAGCTACTTCCAGACACAGATAAGAGAACAGCTCACTGACCATTTTATTCGCTCTTGCGGAGCTGGTTAGGCTGTTGTTATGTTATCCGGAGCGTTGGTGACTGCAACTGTGCTGCTGGCAACAATTTACACTTTTTTGCCAAAGTTTACTGACACCGACCATATTCAATGGTTGTTGAGCGTTCGTAAACTTGTCAGTTATTCTGCTCTCTGGCACACTCAGACGAGAGTGCTCTGAAATTGGAGTAGATAGCCAGAAGGAATTTACCAGCTACATCTATCTACAGTTCGAAATGTTTACATACACAGTGGAGTCTTTTGTTAAGACATGTAGCTAGCTAATATTAGGCTATAACTGGGAAAGCAAATGACTCTGAGATACAAATATTATTACTACACAGATCATACACATAACGTTAGCTAGCTGACCTAACAACAGCAGTCAAGCTGTTAACTGGCTAATGTTTGTTACCTTGCTAGCTACTTCTAGACACAAATGAGGGAACAGCTCACTGACCATTTTACTCACCCAATTGAAATGGATACTTGCATAGTGGAGTCTTTTGTTAAGACATGTAGCTAGCTAGCTAAACAATGAACCATAATCCCAACTCATGACGTTACTACCCTGCATGAATCTGCAGGTAGCTAACCAACCGTGTTCAATGTTTGCTAGCTAATATTAGGCTATAACTAGCAAAGCAAATGGCTCTGAGATACGAATAATATTACTACACAGATCATAAAATTAACGTTAGCTAGCGAGCCCGCAACTTTAACTTGAAATGAAAACTACTTTCTGGCAAAATTACAAATGTGTAATATCTGCAATTGTAGCTAGCTAGACTATCTTACCTGTATGCATGAAATGGACGATTATCCCTGTCACAGATACCATGGTTGACCAATACTTAGTTTGAAGATGTAATCCGGAGACAGGTGTTTTCTCCATTTCCTTAGCTATCATACAATCACCGGCTGACAAAATGTCATGACAAAATGCCACAGCCCTACTGATGAGTTTGATTTGTACAATGGCCCTCGTACCGCTCATCACCACAAACATCTTCAACGATGGCAGTCTCAGACTAAAGTATGTAGCAGAACAACAGAGCAGCGGAGGAATTTAGTGTGAGTCATCAGGCTACCAGTCACTGATCTAAAGTCAGTATTGTTTTTCCCTCCCCGTATTCTTCAGAAGAATGTCAGCGACAAGGCAATGCCTGTTGTGCTGGTGTGAAATGGGCGATACAGTGATGTACTACTGGGATGAAAGTAGTGGTAGGAAAATTACTACAGTAGACTCCTACAATTTCTTCATTGTACACCTGTTCCAATGAACACAAGACAGTGTCCAAAAAGTATCTTCAATAACATTTTATGGAATTCTGTCTTGAAACATTATGGAAGGCGAAATTTGAAAGTGCGAGATGTTACTAATAGACTGGCTGTCATGACACATCCTCTTGCTCCTCTATTTGAAATTCACCTGTCTGGTTATACAGTAGCCTCCCCAAGGTGGGGACAGTCATGGGGACAGATGGCTTGTGTCCATATCACCGTCTGGGCTCTAACACTTCACCTGCTCTGTGTGTCGCTCCCATGGGACTGCCAATGTGCCAGTCTGCCTGCCTGTAGATAGCCGCTCCAGAGGGTTGTAGTGTATGAATAGTCACCCACCACCATGGTGCTGATCTTGAGTCTGGTGGTTATTTCAGTTGGTGTCAAATGCTTCCACCTACTGGTTAGTTACGGTAAATTGAGGGGGAAATGGAGGTGGATACAGCCAGTGTTAAATCAATCGATTTTGGTAAGGACTACAGGTTATCGTCAGAGGCATATGAAGACATTAGCAGCTTAAGCAAAAGCTAGTAGGGGGATCTTGGGGCACCGCCCTCGGCCCCCAAAAAAAGGAATTTCCACAGCTAAATGCATTAATTTGGTGGACTTTGAGATTAGAACATTGAGAGATTAAATATTTTTCAGTTCACTTGCACCTTCGCACCTGCCACAGCAGACACTGCCAGTACTCAATTACAGTAGCTACTGTGGGTCTCTCTACTCTGGAACACTCTCTACTCTCTACTCTGGAAAACCTACATCTACTGTACAGGGTATTGCCAAAAACCTCCATACCACTCAACAATTTTGAACATAGACACTGATATGTCCAGTGAGACAAACTGATTAAAGAATCACACAGAGTAGAGGTGTAGAAATTATGTTAAATATAATATGCAAGCATTCTCTGTGTTATCTTGCCAACCCCATTGTCACGCCTCTGAGAAAATCTGATTGGAGGTTAACTTTACTGTAATGCTGTTTGTCAACAACTCAGATGCTTATAAAAGGTTTTAGATTCATTGTCTCTTTTTCTTTTTTTTGTTCATGACCTGCTGTGTTGAGATACACTCTCTCTTTCTCTTTCATTCTTTCTATCTCTCCCATGAGCTTTGGGGTTTGTCTTTCTCTCTCTCTCTGATCATGCCTAATGTTTTACATTGTAATGCTTGTTAATGCTTTATGCCCTGTATGTGAATCCATTCATTTTACAAAGTAACTAAATACACGTGTATATAAAATGACAGTCTCAGACATTTCTTGATTGCCTATTACTGTAACTCAACCATAGTCTTTTGCATATTGCTCAATCGTCTTATGGAGTCTGATAAACATTTTAATAGGCTAATTGCATAGTTTTATTATGGGTCACATGTGAGGTAAATATAGTGTACCCATATCAAAAATGACTTCACTACAATAGTACCGAAAACACCCACACCCACAATGCAGTAATTAAAATCCATAGAGCAGCTGCAAGTGAAAGCCGCCTCCAAGGTCATTTTAGAGAATTTGGCAGTAAGACCAACTGGCCTCATAACCTCAGACCATGTGTATGGCGTTGTGTGGGCGAGCGGTTTGCAGACGTTAACGTTAGGAACAGAGTGCGGTGGAGCTTTGGTACTGTATATATGCAGGCATAAGTTACGGACAACGAACACAATTGCATTTTATCGATTGGCAATTTGAATGCACAACAATAGAGTGATGAGATCCTGAGGCCCCATTGAGAGGCCAACATATTGTATTGTTTATTTCTGACATTAAAATGGGTCAGTAAAAACAATATATACAAAAATATATACAGCACTTTATTCTATATTATTTTAAGAATGTGAAATGTCAGAATAATAGTAAAGAGAATTATTTATTTCAGATTTATTTTCTTTCATCACATTCCCAGTGGGTCAGAAGTTTACATACACTCAATTAGTATTTGATAGCATTGCCTTTGAATTGTTTAACTTGGGTCAAACATTTTGGGTAGCCTTCCACAAGCTTCCCACAATAAGTTGGGTGGATTTTGGCCCATTCCTCCTGACAGAGCTGGTGTAACTGAATCAGGCTTGTAGGACTCCTTGCTCGCACACGCTTTTTCAGTTCTGCCCACAAATTATCTATGGGACTGTGGTCAGGGCTTTGTGATGGCCATTGCAATACCTTGACTTTGTTGTCCTTAAGCCATTTTACCTACTACTTTGGAAGTATGCTTGGGGGTCATTGTCCATTTGGAAGACCCATTTGTGAACAAGCTTTAACTTCCTGACGGATGTCTTGAGATGTTGCTTCAATATATCCACATAATTTTCCCTCCTCGTGATGCCATCTATTTTGTGAAGTGCACCAGTCCCTCCTGCAGCAAAGCACCCCCACAACATGATGCTGCCACCCACGTGCTTCACGGTTGGGATGGTGTTCTTCGGCTTGCAAGCCTCCCCCTTTTTCCTCTAAACATAACGATGGTCATTATGGCCAAACAGTTCTATTTTTGTTTCATCAGACCAGAGGACATTTCTCCAAAAAGTATGACCTTTGTCCCAATGTGCAGTTGCAAACCATAGTCTGGCTTTATTATGGCGGTTTTGGAGCAGTGGCTTCTTCCTTGCTGAGCGGCCTTTCAGGTTATGTCGATATAGGATTCGTTTTACTGTGGATATGGATACTTTTGTACCTGTTTCCTCCAGCATCTTCACAAGGTCCTTTGATGTTGTTCTGGGATTGATTTTCACTTTTCGCACCAAAGTACGTTCATGTCTAGGAAACAGAACGCGTCTCCTACCTGAGCGGTATGAGGGCTGCATGGTTCCATGGTGTTTATACTTGCATACTATTGTTTGTACAGATGAAAGTGGTACCTTCAGGCGTTTGGAAATTGCTCCCAAGGATGAACTAGACTTGTGGATGTCTACAATAATTTTTCTGAGGTCTTGGCTGATTTCTTTTGATTTTCCCATAATGTCAAGCATAGAGGCACTGAGTTTGAAGGTGGGCCTTGAAATACATCCACAGGTACACCTCCAATTGACTCCAATTATGTAAATTACCCTATCAGAAATTTCTAAAGCCATGAAATAATTTTCATGGAATAATTTTCTGGAAGCTGTTTAAAGGCACGGACAACTTGTTATATGTAAACTTCTGACCCACTGGAATTGTGATAAAGCTATAATATGAAAGTTATAAGGGAAATAATCTGTCTATAAACAATTGTTGGAAAAATGACTCGTGTCATGCACAAAGTAGATGTCCTAACCGACTTGCCAAAAGTATAGTTTGTTAACAAGAAATTTGTGGAGTGGTTGAAAAACAAGTTTTAATGACTTCCACCTAAGTGTGTGCAAACTTTCGACTTCAACTGTATGTACAATATTCTGCATAGCGCAAGTGATGCTTGGTTATTAAAAGTCATATCATACTGAAAAGAAAGTATATTTATACATATTTTTTTATTTATTATTGGACCATCAAATGTTCGGGGATGGATCAAGACCATCGGGGGCTGAAGCCGCGGAAGCTCAGTTATAATGACGCCTATCATCACAAACCTAGAGCAGGGTAGAAATACACAGCTTTATGTTGTATACTAATTTCACACAGACAAAAGATTCACCATCTGACTGTCTGACCGTTTGTCTGTCTGTCCACATGCACAATTTGGCAATTTGTATTTATTAACCTCTTTGCACACCGATCCCTTTAGCGGGATCATTTTCATCAACATCCGGTGAATTGCAGAACGCCAAATTCAAATTAAATTACTAAAAATATTTGATTTTCATGAAATCACAAGTGCAATATACCAAAACACAGCCTAGCTTGTTGTTAATCCACCTGGCGTGTCAGATTTCAAAAAATCTTTACGGTGAAAGCAAACCATGCGATTATGTGAGGACAGCTCTCAGCAGACAAAACATTACAAACAGCTAGCAGCAAAATAGATTGGTCACAAAAGTCAGAAAAGCAATCAAATGAATCACTTACCTTTAATGATCTTCGTATGTTTGTACTCACGAGACTCCCAGTTACACAATAAATGTGTGTTTTGTTCCATAAAGATTCTCTATATATCCATGAACCTCCATTTGGTTGGCACGTTTTGTTTAGTAATCCACAGGCTCGTGCAGGTCACGACAGGCAGAGGAAAATTACAAATAGTATCCGTAAAGTTTGTAGAAACATGTCAAATGTTTTTTTTATAATCAATCCTCGGGTTGTTTTTACAATAAATAATCAATAATATTTCAACCGGACGGTAAACTTTTCAATACAAGAGAGAAAGAAAAGTTCTCCCTCCAGAGGCACGCGCATGAACAAATCTAAGGACATCTGGCTATCCACTGACGCGATGTGATCATTCTCACTAATTTTTTAGAATAAAAGCCTGAAACTATGTCTAAAGACTGTTCACACCCTGTGGAAGCCATTGGAAAAGGAATCTGGTTGGTATCCCTTTAAATGGTTTTCGCCTGCAATATAAGTTATGTTGTACTCACAGACAATATTTTGACATTTTTGAACTTTTGAGTGTTTTCTATCCTAATCTGCCAATTATATGCATATTCTAGCTTTTCGGTTGTAAGTCGCTCTGGATAAGAGCGTCTGCTAAATGACTTAAATGTAATGTAAATGTTCGGCCTAAGAAGTAGGCAGTTTACTTTGGGAACATTTTTTATCCAAACATCAAAATACTGCCCCCTAGCTTCAAGAGGTTTTTAAGGCACCGAAATTGTATAAACTTGTAACTGACAAAAATGTATGAAGACCGCCATGACCTAATTACAACTTTCCTTTTTTTTGAACTTCATTTTTAAATTGACAAACTTTACCTAAAAGCGTTAAAGTAAAAGTAATCCTGGTTCAACCTCCAACCACCGATATAAGAAGAGACGAGAGAAGATAAAACGAGCCAGTTTTGTGTTGTGGAACAAGTAGCTGACTGAAGACTCCTGCAGCTGTCCGTTTTCATGGACTTTGTATCTCCTTGTTTCAGCATGGCGTTGTAGCAAACAAGTATCATGAAATACATGCATCCATTGACTTACCAAAAACAGGGCACACTGTGACAGTCAGGAGCGAAGAACATGTGAGCCATTATTGTAATTTAATTGATTTGCTATTTGAACGGTTATGACGGTGACCGTAGTTATTTGGCAGAAAAATAATCGAACATCCTAAATTTCATGACAGTCACAGCCCTAGTCTGTATATATTTGTGCCTTTACATCTGTGTGTGTGCATGTAACCTCTTTTCTGTGTTCTGTCTGAAATGGAATGTAGTAATCCAGCCTAAATGGTTTTATATTCAAAGAACACACCTTCCTACCTACTTTATCTGAGGGCAAGAATAGAGAGAGATTGGAAAGCTGATATCTTATAACTATCGCAGGTCCCAGGCAATGCTTGATTAAGGAGACTACACCTGAGTCGCAAATGGCACCCTATTCCCTATATAGTGCACTATGTTTGACCAGAGCCAAAGTAGTGCACTATGTAAGGCATAGGATGCCATTTGAAACGCAGATTCAGCTCTGCTACAGAAACAGGCAGACAGCTCAGCTCGTCTTGGCAGGGACACCAAGTTAGGTAGCTCTGTAGGTGTGAACGAAAACATAATCAGCATGTTCCTCACCCAACTTTCCATCAAGCAATCGACCGGAGTCATTCTCCTTCATATTCATTTGTTTTGGGATCTGTATATCGCTTTTGTATTTGCAGAGGAGATACTGAGGAGTGTGTTAGTTCGGGTTCTAATCCACAGATTAGAGTTTGTGAGAGGTCTACAAGAATAACACACTTCAGTGTCTGATATCAGGTGTTTGTATGTGAGGAGACAAAGGAGCCAAACCCTGAATACCCTGTGAGTGGATACAGTAGGTTATCTGTTGGACTGCTGCAGTGTCAAGGGGAAAGTTTGCCAACAACCTTTTACGAACCTCCATTGTATTGTTCACCATAAAAGGCTATAACCAGAAATAACTGAGACGACACAGACTATCACGTATGATTTGTAAAAATCTGCTGGCAATGAAATCAAGAGCACAGTGTGAAATATCATGTCGGTATGGTATAATGCTTGGTAAAATAAAGCAGACATTCTAAGTTCCTGTCTGACGAGGTGGAATGTTTGGATGAAAAACAGAGGAGATATGAAGCTGGCCAGCTCTGAATACTTGGACAGATAGTGTGGAGGGACCATGATAGAGAGAAAATCCAATCCCAGTACAATATGCCGGTGTGGGTGTGCATGTGTGTCTCCTCACAGTTACATCACCGACTCTCATTTCCTCTATCTCAACAGCACACCGATGAAACCATCATTATGCACACACATTCATGCATGGACCAGCATGCATTAACACTTTTCACTCAGCTAACAATTGACCTCACACAGTGATTGTACCGTATTGTACACATTGTAACATCCTCCCATCCCATCTGACAACACCTGGAATCAGTGGAGGCTGCTGAGGGGAGGACGACTCATAATAACATCTGGGAGTAAATGGAATGGCATCAAACACATGGAAACCATTCCACCTATTCCGTTCCAGCCATTACCACGAGCCCGTCCTCCACAATTAAGGTGCCACCAACTTCTTGTGCTTAGAAAATGTGTCTGTGTGTACGTGCGCACATGCCTAGGTGTGAGTGTGTACAATAGGAACGACACAAACAAAAGGCTTCCTTCGAAAAGTGACAGGGTGCTACTTCTTACCCAGAACAAAAACCCTCCAATCCTGCCCCCTTTCCTATTGTTGTGTTCCTTTAGAGGGGGGTGACAAAAGTAGGTCGACTCTGATTCCAGGACAGAGACATAGCCTCAGGATATAAGTAACAACCTGTTCTCTCAGACTTAGACTCTACTGTAGATACTACTGTATAGCTGCAACCTATTAATCCAGAGATTGAGAATGGTTAGGGGCATGAGTTTTCCCTAACAATAACATCTGACCAGGGAACACTCTGTGAGTGTTTTTTTGAAGTCAAGATACACGTTTTTTTCTAGACATGGTCAGTTGATGGCAGAATGCACCTTAAAGTTGGTTGCCAACCTCCATCTAAAGTCCACAGAAGACAAATACTGAAGGAGGAGAGATAACAAGAAACTAATTAGGCTTCCCCTTTCATCTGTATATTAATTGTCAGAGAAGGGAACACACGATTTTGTGCGACTCAAAATAGGTCAAAATTCTACAAAGATCCAGAAAAAAAGGACCTTGTGCATTTTTGGTATAGTAAAAACCCAATGTTTATTTCCCAGGACAAATTAGCTAGCAACAGCTAGCTATCTAGCTAAATGTCCATGAATGTTTAATGTGTTTTGACCTGTCCCTAAATTAATATAGTTGGTTCAAGGTTCGTTTTGAGATTTCAACCAGCGTGTACTGGTCGCATCTGGTGTGGATGAACAAAATTGACATGCTTGCGATGGCACATGCAGACGCATGTGTGTGCCCTTTTTAGTCAGCCTGTTTCTGAAACAGCTTCTCAGAAATCCGCACTAGGCTTATTTCCCATGTTACTCACTTCCTGGTGGCCTCGGTGAGGCAAGATGAACCTGCCATGTTGGTAAATGGGAAATATTTATAGATAGAATTTATTTCCCATGTTACTCACTTCCTGGTGGCCTCGGTGAGGCAAGATGAACCTGCCATGTTGGTAAATGGGAAATATTTATAGATATTTGTTTTTGTACTCTAACCCCTTTTTCATTATATCCAATTGGTAGTTACAGTTTTATCCCATCGCTGCAACTCCCCTACAGACTCGGGAGAGGCAAAGATCGAGAGCCAAGCGTCCACCAAAACATGACCCCAAGCTGCACTGCTTGCTTAACCCAGAAGCACCAATGTGTCAGAGGAAATACCACCCAGCTTAGCTTGCAGGCACCCGGCCCAGCACAAGGAGTCACTAGAGCGCAAATGGGACAAGGACATCCCAAACCCTCCCCTAACCCAGACAATGCTGGTCCAATTACCTGTCGCCTCATGTGTCTCCTGGTCATGGCCAGCTGTGACACAGCCTGGAATCAAACCCTGGTCTGTAGTGACACCTCAAACACTGTGATGCAGTGCCGTAGACTGCTGCTCCACTCAGGAGGCCCAAAACTGCATTGCAACATACCGAGATCTCTTCTCAGAACTATGCGTAGTCTTATTTACCATTTACTCACTGATGCAAGATGAACCTGCCATCTTGGTAAATTAAAATAATCTACCCATCTCCACTGTGAAGTAATCACCCCATGCAGATTTATTCTCAGAGCTAAGAGTAGGCTGTTCTCATCTGATGCACAGCCCAGTGGCCTTGTTGAGGCAAGATGAGTGGTCATGGTAAATTAGTAAATTGGTAAATTACAATATTCTACCTGTGAACCCAACCAACCATCTGCAGCTATATACAACTATACTGTTGTAACGTCTGCTTCCAACTCACACTCTCAAACACATAGATCCCCTGAACGCAGCTCACTCCCCAGATCCCAATCACCTGAATTCTGATCACCTGTATGTCATTATCACACACTATTCAGTTCAGTTCTTTGCACCCCATCATTGTGAGGAATTGTTTGTTTGTGATACATGTCTAGTTGGAGAGCTGTTGTTCCCTTAATTTAATCCTACCATGTATGATGGTTTTGGCCTACCTCACTAACGTCGCCTTTTGCCTGATTTCCCGGACGATGTTACTATCCTTTTCCCTGCCTGTACTGTTGCCTTTTTGGACCCACTATGTATGGCGGCAGGTAGCCGAGTCGTTAGAGCGTTGGGCCAGCAAACGAAAAGGTTGCTAGATCGGATCCATGAGATGACAAGGTAAAATTCTGTCATTCTGCCTCTGAACAAGGCAGTTAACCAACTGTTCCTAGGACGTCATTCTAAATAAGAATTTGTTCTTATCTGACTTGCTAAAGGTAAACTTTTTTTACATGACCTTCTGCCTGCCGCTGGACCCAGCTACCTGCCTCCTCCTGTGGGCAGTTACAATAAACACCTGCTGCGCTTGAAACCAGCTCTCTGTCTCCCATCGCGTTCATTACAACTGTAAAGTATTCAGAACACTTGACTTTTTTCACATTTTGTTACGTTTATGGCCTTATTCTAAAATGGATAACATTTATACCCCCTAATTAGAAAGCGAAAATAGGCTTTTAGAAATGTTTGCAAATGTATTTAAAATAAAAAACAAAAATACCTTGTTTATATAAGTATTCAGACCCTTTGTAATGAGACTCAATTGATCATCCTTGAGATGTTTCTACAACTTGCTTGGAGTCCACCTGTGGTGAATTCAGTTGATTGGACATGATTTGGAATGCACACACCTGTTTATTTAAGGTCCCACAGTTGACAGTGCATTTCAGAGCAAAAACCAAGCCATGAGGTCAAAGGAATTGTCCGTAGAGCTCTGAGACAGGATTGTGTCGAGGCACAGATCTGAGGAAGGGTAAAAAAAAAATGTCTGCAGCATTGAAGGTCCCCAAGAACACAGTGGCCTCCATCATCCTTAAATATAGGAAGTTTGGAACCACCAAGACTCGACCTAGAGCTGGCCACCCAGCCAAACTTAGCAATCAGGGTAGAAGCCCCTTTTCAGTAAAAGGCATAAAAGACCCTCAGACCATGAGAAACAGGATTCTCTGGTCTGATGAAAGCAAGATCGAACTCTTTGGCCTGAATGCCAAGCGTCACGTCTGGAGGAAACCTGGCACAATCCCTACAGTGAAGCATGGTGGTGGCAGCACATTCCAACAGGACAACAACCCTAAGTGCACAGCCAAGACAATGCAAGAATGGCTTTGGGACCAGTGTCTGTGTGTCCATGGGTGGCCCAGCCAGAGTCTGGACTTGAACCCAATCGAACATCTCTGGAGAGACCTGAAAATAACTGCAGCAACGCTCCCCATTCAACCTGACAGAGCTTGAGAGGATCTACAGAGAAGAATGGGAGAAACTCTCCAAATACAGATGTGCCAAGCTTGTCACGTCATACCCAAGACGACTCGATGCTGTAATCGCTGCCAAAGGTGTTTCAACAAAATACTGAGTAAGGTGTCTTAATATTTATGTAAATGCGATATTTCCATAAATTTTTTATAAATTAGCTGAAATTCCCCCCAATTTTTTTTTGCTTTGTCATTTTGGGGTATTGTGTGTAGATTCATGAGGAAGAGAGAAGCAACTTAGCTACTGACCCATGGGTGTGACAGTCATGACAAAATTAGCAATTACTGCAGGAACTCATATAGGCTTCCGCAATCTCAGAACATTTAATCAAATGTAATGTTGGTAAGCAGCAGAGGATCATCGGCCCATGATCTTGAGGGTGAAGCTGGGACCGATTGCATAGCAGCAGTCTTGCTGGAGTGAGATGGCTATAGTTCAGCGATGGCAAAGCAGCCGCAGCCATGATGAGTTTCAGTGTCTTGTCATTGTTGCCAGCATTAATGTCAAAAAGAGGTTTGCCAGGTGCCGCCTGTGTTCGGTGACTAAACCAATGTTCCCATGCTAGTCTTACATTTTTGGAGTGTATGAGAATATGAATAACATGTGAGTGTCCATGAAATGATCAGAATTTAATCATACAAAGATTAAATGGAGTAAACATTTAGTGCATTTAAAATGAAGAACCCCTAAAATCATCTGGAAAAGCGTTTGTATAAACGCAACACCATTCTGTTAAAAAGAAACTTGAGAGAGGAAAGATACTTTTTTATATGCATGTTGGTCGCTGCACCGTAGCCCATGAAGAGTAGTAGTCAGATGTATTCCTGGGCAAGCAACACGCCGAAGGGTCCCCAACTGAAACCCTGCTATTGGACCATTGACAAAGGGAGGTTGTATTTGCCTGACTAAGATTTGGAATAGAAAATAATACATGGTTATATAAACAGAAAACATAATTTTATTATTTATTTATTTTACCTTTATTTAACTAGGCAAGTCAGTTAATAAAAAAAATCTTATTTTCAATGAAGGCCTAGGAACAGTGGGTTAACTGTCTGTTCAGGGGCAGAATGACAGATTTGTACCTTGTCAGCTCGGGGGTTTGAACTTGCAACCTTCTGGTTACTAGTCCAAAGCTCTAACCACTAGGCTACCCTGCCGCCCCATATGGTGAATTGAGCCATCATTAAACTGCTGCAGCACAGCTCAACCATGACATACCATTTCATAGTATAAAACTACATACAATATACTACTGAACCCCCAAAACAGCAACCAACAGTGGCTATGTTTAAGCAACAGTAATATGTAACTAGCCTAATGTCACTACTGATACTGCTAAGCGGTAGCTGATGCATACACGGCATGCACAAGCATGCACAATAAGAGTGACAATGATCATCTTAAACCTAGGCCTACAATTGTCTACTTGAGCTGTGGGCTAATGTCAAACCTTATATGCCGGTAAGCCATCATAGAAGAATACACACATGCACAAATGTGTTGGTACCCTTAGAGCTGAAATAATGCTTAATTCCTCCTGAAAAGTGAGGACATTTAAATATATTTTATCATGTATACTTGCATGCCTTTGGTATGTCATAGAATAAAGCAAAGAAGCTGTGAAAAGAGATTCATTATTGCCTATTATACAAATATATTCTACAATGGCCTGGACACATTTGTTGGTATCCCTCAGAAAAGATTATAAATAATGGAATTATAGTGATATTTCAAACTAATTTGTTTCTTTAATTAGTATCACACGCCTCCAATCTTGTAATCAGTCATTCAGCCTATTTAAATGGAGAAAAGTAGTCCCTGTGCTGTTTGGTATCATTGTGTGCACCACACTGAACATGTACCAGAGAAAGCAAAGGAGAGATTTGTCTGAGGAGATCAGAAAGAAAATAATAGACAAGCATGGTAAAGGCTACAAGACAATCTCCAAGCAGTTGCAAATATTATTTAGAAGTTTAAGGTTCATGGAACTGGGTGCAGCCACAACAGGAAAGTTAACCTTTTTTGAATGATTGAATTGAATCTGGATTGAACAGAAGGATAGCGCGAATAGTAGAAAATGAACCAAGGATAACTGCCAAAAGAGATACGAGCTGAACTCCAAGGTGAAGGTACATCAGCCAGCTGGTTTCTTCACGCATCGCAGCAACAGAAACAAGCATCTTTCTGGTAAGAAGAAGGGCGGGAGTGTATGCCTTATGATTAACGAGACGTGGTGTGATCTTAACATACAGGAACTCAAGTCCTTCTGTTCACCTGATTTAGAATTCCTCACAATCAAATGCCGACCGCATTATCTACCAAGAGAATTCTCATTGATTATAATCACAGCCGCATATATCCCACCCAAGCAGACACATCGATGGCTCTGAAACTGGAAACCACATATCATGAGGCTGCATTTATTGTAGCTGGGGATTTTAACCAGGCAAATCGGGAAACAAGGCTCCCTAAACTCTATCAGCATATCAATTGTGCAACCAGGGCTGGCAGAACACTAGATTATTGTTATTCTAACTTCCACGAGGCATGTAAGGCCCTCCCCCACCATCCTTTTGGAAAAGCTGACCACGACTCCATTTTGTTGCTTCCAGCCTATAGCTCCCGCGCTCAGTGCTGTTCAACGCTGGTCTGACCAATCTGATTCCACGCTCAAGATTGCTTCGATCACGTGGACTGGGATATGTTCCACATTGCGGCGAACAACAACATTGATGAATACGCTGATTCGGTGAGCAGATTTATTAGCAAGTGCATTGGCGATGTCGTACCCACAGCGTCTATTAAAACATTCCCAAACCAGAAACCTTGGATGGATGGCAGCATTCGCGCAAAACTGAAAGCGCAAACCACTGCTATTAATCAGGGCAGGGTGACCGGAAACATGACCGAATACAAACAGTGTATCTATTCCCTCCGCAAGGCAATCAAACAAGCTAAGCATCAACGGCTCAGACATGAGAGGTATGTGGCAGGGTCTACAGTCAATCACGGACTATAAAAGGAAAACCAGCCCCGTCGCGGACCAGGATGTCTTGCTCCCAGACAGACTAAACAACTTATTTGAGGACAATACAGTGCCACTGACATGGCCCGCTACCAAAACCTGTGGGCTCTCCTTCACTGCGGCCGACGCTGGGTCTCGACCCCGCCCCCTGTGCAACTGGGTCCTGGTCTTCCTGACGGGCCACCCCCAGGTGGTGAGGGTAGGTAACAATATCTCCACCCTGCTGATTCTCAACGCTGGGGCCCCACAAGGGTGCGTTCTCAGCCCTCTCCTGTTCTCCCTGTTCACCCACGACTGCGTGGCCATGCACGCCTCCAACTCAATCATCAAGTTTGCAGACACCACTACAGTGGTAGGCTTGATTAACCAACAACGGCGAGACAACAACTCTTCAACAGCAACTCTTCAACCTCAGGAGGCTGAAGAAATGTGGCTTGTCACCAAAAACGCTCACAAACTTTTACAGATGCACAATCGAGAGCATCCTGTCGGGCTGTATCACTGCATGGTATGGCAACTGCTCCACCCTCAACCGTAAGGCTCTCCAGAGGGCAGTGAGGTCTGCACAACGCATCACCGGGGGCAAACTACCTGCCCTCCAGGACACCTACACCACCCGATGTCACAGAAAGGCCAAAAAGATCATCAAGGACAACACCCACCCGAGTCACTGCCTGTTCACCCCGCTATCATCCAGAAGGCGAGGTCAGTACAGGTGCATCAAAGGAGGGACCGAGAGACTGAAAAACAGCTTCTATCTCAAGGCCATCAGACTGCTAAACAGCCATCACTAACATTGAGTGGCTGCTGCCAACATACTGTCTCAACTCCAGCCACTTTAATAATGGACAAATTGATGTAATAAATTTATCACTAGCCACTTTACACAATGCCACTTTTTTATATGTTTACATACCCTGCATTACTCTTCTCATATGTATATACTGTACTCTATACCATCCACTGCGTCTTGCCTATGCCGTTCTATACCATCACTTATTCATATATATTTTTTTATGTACATATTCTTATTAATTCCTTTACACTTGTGTGTATAAGGTAATTGTTGTGAAATTGTTAGGTTAGATTACTCGTTGGATATTACTGCATTGTCGGAACTAGAAGCACAAGCATTTCGCTACACTCGCATTAACATCTGTTAACCATGTTTATCCTCTTGGATATAGGGGGCGCTATTTGAATTTTTTCACGAAAAGATGCTCGACTATGCATATAATTGACAGCTTTGGAAAGAAAACACTGACGTTTCCAAAACTGCAGAAATATTGTCTGTGAGTGCCACAAGTGCTGTTACAGGCGAAACCCAGATAAAAATCCAATCAGGAAGTGCCGCATTTTTTTAAACTGCCTCATGCCAACGACTCCTTATATGGCTGTGAATGAGCTACGAATGAGCTTACGTTTTCCACGCATTTCCCAAGGTGTCTACAGCATTGTGACGTCTTTTTAGGCATTTCCATTGGAGAATGGCTGTAAGGGACCATATATAGCGAGTGGTCACATGGTGTCTCCCGGAGAAAATCTTGCATAAAATACTGAGGTAGCCATTTTTCCAATCGCTTCTTATGAGAAACTAATTGCCTCGACGGATATATTATCGAATACATATGTTAAAAACACCTTGACGATGGATCCTTAACAACGTTTGCCGTGTTTCTGTCGATATTATGGAGCAAATTTTGAAAAAAGCTTGGCGTAGTTGAAGTATTTTTCGGTTCGAATAATTTTGCACGCCCAATTTTTCAGTTTTTGATTTGTTAAAAAAGTTTGAAATATCCAATAAATGTCGTTCCACTTCATGATTGTGTCCCACTTGTTGTTGATTCTTGAAAGTTCAAGGGGGCCGAATACTTTCGCAAGGCACTGTACCTCCCCAAAAGATCCATGGATGACCTAGTCTTACTCTCCACACATTACTCTATAGTGTGTTAGTCATTCTGGCATGAAGCCTTAGAGTTCTTGGGGACAGGAAGGATAGTGGTCATCTTAAAACGTGGGGACTGTAGACTGGGACAAGGAGAGGTTGAAAGTTACTGTGAATATGCCTGCCAGCTGTTCTGTGCGTGCTCTGATAACCCACCCTGGAATATGGGCCACACAGCCTTGTGGGTGTTGACCTGATTAAAGACCTTTCTCATGTCGGCCACGGTGAGCGAGATCAACAAATGTGTTATTTCATAGTTGTGATGTCTTCACTATTATTCTAAAATGTCGAAAATAGTCCAAATAAAGAAAATCCTAGAATTTGTAGGTGTCCAAACTTTTGACTGGTAGTATATGTATGTGGGTTTTTTTTAGTTTTTTTTTACATTTTAGTCATTTAAGTGATTTCATTTCCACATCAGTAATGCTAGTGTGTATGGTAATTATACAAGTTAAGTACCCTGCTTAAAACTACTGCAGTGATTTAAGGCGAACATATGAAGTAGAGCTTGAACCGGCTACTCTGTTGAAACTACCTGCTGTGCCGTGAACATTCAGACCTTTTTATAGAGGCTGTAGTTTTCTTGTATACAGGCAGGCGACACTATGGCTACATTTGCACATGCGGCACAATTCTGATATGTTTTCCACTAGCTGTTATTTTGATCAATCACATCAGATCTTTTCACATCAGATCTTTTGCAGCTGATCTGACTGGTGAAAAGATAAATGACTGAAAAATATATCGGAAATGGGCTGCCTGTTACAAAACACCAAGTGGAGTAGTTGTAGTAATCCCCAACAAGGACATTTTCAAGAAAGCAGAGGAGGAAAAAGTTGAAAAAGAGGACTTGAAAACAATAATAATGAAGGGGGGGATATGGGTGGAGATGTGCAGGGAGGGGTTCAAAATCCAGGAGAGCTGTGTTTTTTATTTGTATTTTTTAACAAGGGAGGGATCTGAGATCTTTTCTGAGATCTTAGAGTCGACACACAGCCCTCCTTCACACACATTCCTAGTCAGCCCTGCGCCTCCGACCCTGCTCTCACTGGACGACCCTGTCACAGCTGCTTCATGGGAAAACAGAAGGCACCCTTGGACAAGCTAGTGAGGACCTTCCAGATCCGCCACATGTTGCTACGCCAGGCTCTGGCAGAGTGCTTGAGAACCCTGTTTCTCGTGGTGAGTGGGGACTGTTCTACGTCGCTAGAGTAGCATTACCTATGGAAATAAAACCCTTCTCTTGAGTCTAAGCCTTTAGAGGGTGATATCTACTAAGCTAACATATGAAATTGTTTTAAGATGGTCATAGGGAAGGAAGTATGCTTTGAAGTGTTTTTCCTATATCTGAGACCTGTATTTAACTCCTTTTAGTTTTGGCACATTCTACCCCCTATTCACTTCTATTAATTTTTACCACCTAGCTATCCAACAAGTAGGAGCTGATTGACAGCTTGTGTGTGTGAAAAGAATGTCCTCCAAAATCTAGATGAGGCAGGTTATTAACCCAATTGATTGTTTATTAAGTATTTCAAATCCTCTGACTTTGTTTTTCATGTCGAAGACGTACACTGAAAATGAACATCCTCTACTTTAAATTAATACATTTAAATAGTATTGTTTTCCATAGAACCAGGTAATTAACTCTGAGAGAAAGTGAAGTCATCAGATAATTATTAGTACCTCCTTGTTGATATTACATTCCATATTTACACAGATTCACTGTGTTTTGTAAAATATAGAAATTGATCTATAAATTTAATCCACAAACATATTCACATGCATACAGCTGTAGGGAGAACTCAAAACCTAGCCTATATGAGACAAACCTATGGAATAGAATAGAATCGTATACTGCCCTCCAAGGTGAAAGATAATTGTCATGGAACCAACTTGTTCACGTAGGTAACAGATTAATACACAAACAGCAACCTGGTATCAACCACCACACAGCACAACAACAGTAGCTGGAGCGAAGATACGAGAGGGGGTGGTCATGCCATCTGGTATTTTCCTAGCCTGCAGTGTGAGAGGTGTAACTTATGTCTGATCCACTGTTTGGACACACTACTGAGTGAAGCGTTATACCCCCCTGGCAAACACAACTCCCATGGCCGTGGATGCCTGAAGGCAGGTCTTCTCTGCTCTAAAGAAAGCTCCACGGGTAGATATCTAGCTAGGATCTTCAATAGCCACCATAACCCACCTACCACAAGACACTCTTGATCAAATGCATATAGAAAGCTTTATATCTTCCCATGGAAACTCGGCACCAATGTATGTTTCTGTATGATCCACCATGCTGCTTGGTTGAATATACAGCTGAAGTCGGAAGTTTGCATACACTTAGTTTGGAGTCATTACAACTCATTTTTCAACCACTCCACACATTTCTTGTCAACAAACTATCATTTTGGCAAGTCGGTGAGGACATCTACTTTGTGCCTGACACAAGTTATTTTTCCAACAATCGTTTACAGACAGATTATTTCACTTATAATTCACAGTATCACAACTCCAGTGAGTCAGAAGTTTACATACACTAAGTTGACTGTGCCTTTAAACAGCTTGGAAAATTCCAGAAAATTATGTCATGGATTTTGAAGCTTCTGATAGGCATCATTTGAGTCAATTGGAGGTGTACCTGTGGATGTATTTCAACGCCTACCTTCAAACTCAGTGTCTCTTTGCTTAACATCATGGGGAAATCAAAAGAAATCAGCCAAGACTTCAAAAAATAATTGTAGACTTCCACAAGTCTGGTTCATCCTTGGTAGCAATTTCCAAACGCCTGAAGGTACCACGTTCATCTGTACATACAATAGTACGCAAGTATAAAGACCATGGGACCATGCAGTCGTCGCTTAGTAATATAATAATATAATAATATATCCCATTTAGCAGACGCTTTTGTCCAAAGCGACTTACAAGTCGGCTGGGGCCACTACTGCATATGGGTGGCCCCAGTGGGAAATAGAGATGAACATACTTTGGTGCGAAAAGTTCCAATCAATCCCAGAACAACAGCAAAAGACCTTGTGAAGATGCTGGAGGAAACAGGTATAAAGGTATCTATATCCACAGTAAAACGAGTCCTATATCGACATAACCTGAAAGGCCGCTCAGCAAGGAAGAAGCCACTGCTCCAAAACCGCCATAAAAAAGCCAGACTTTGGTTTGCAACTGCACATGGAGACAAATATTGTACTTCTTGTCCTCTAGACTGATGAAAAAAAATAACTGTTTGGCCATAATGACCATCATTATGTTTGAAGGAATAAGGGAGAGGCTTGCAAGCTGAAGAACACCATCCCAACCGAGAAGCACGGTGGTGGCAGCATCAGGTTGTGGGTGTGGTTTACTGCAGGAGGGACGGGTGCACTTCACAAAATAGATGGCATTATGAGGATGGAAAATTATGTGGATATATTGAAGCAGCATCTCAAGACATCAGTCAGGAAGTTAAAGCTTGGTCATGAATGGGTCTTCCAAATGGACAACAACCCCAAGCATACTTCCAAAGTTATGGCAAAATGGCTTAAGAACAACAACGTTAAGGTATTGGAGTGGCCATCACAAAGCCCTGACTTCAATCCTATAGAAAATGTGTTGGCAAAACTGAAAAAGCATGTGCCAGCAAGGAGGCCTACCAACCTGATTCAGTTACACCAGCTCTGTCAGGAAGAATGGGCCCAAATTCACCCAATTTATTATGGGAAGCTTGTGAAAGGCTACCCAAAATGTTTGACCCAAGTTAAGCAATTGAAAGTCAATGCTACCAAATACTAATTGAGTGTATGTAAACTTCTGACCCACTGGGAATGTGATGAAAGAAACAAAAGCTGAAATAAATTGTTCTCTCTACTATTATTCTGACATTTCACTTCTGACTTCAACTTTATGCCTGTGCCAGATAATCTGCCAACCAGCGACCCCCACTGACCCATACTGCACACCACCACGGCCCCTGGGCTCCGCAGCAAACCCATATCAACACACATACACACCACCCATGGGCTCCGTAGCACATTCAAAACGACACAAGCATGGCTTCTCGGGTCAATGTAAGCCACACCTCAGGCAAGATCTGTAGTAAGCTTAATGGCACAGGAAGAGGGGTGGCACTCAGGTCAAACGGTTGGAGGTGTTTACCATCTTTGGTGACCTATTTTCTACCCTCTGTCTGTTTATCTGAGCGCTATACAGACCTAAAGTTGGAAAAGTCTTAAAACTCATTTGAAATAAGTGCTGGACCACCGCTCGACCACAGGCATTTTTGGGATCCTGAGTGCACAAGGCACTCAGCCAAAAGTTGATTGAAAATTTTTTGGGCCGGACAACAAGCTGACTAAAGCAGAAAGAGGCTGGAATGGAACAGGCTATTCTCTATGCATCCTCCATTCTCACTAATCTACACAGAAAATGTCTACACAGATAGTTACAGACTATCTGAATGTGATGCGCATGCCATAGTAAACTTGTTGATGATGAAGATGACCCTTATATATAGTGTATTCCGTTATGGGGGGGCGGGGGGTCAGCGTAAACATCAACAAAATGTAACACAACACATTACAATGTTCACATTGCTTTGGTCACCCATGCAGGGTCTCTCTCATCTCACATGTCTCTCTCCTCTTCCTGTAGATGTTTGGCTGTGGTGCGGTGGCCCAGCTGGTGCTGAGTGGTGGCTCCCATGGAATGTTCATCATCGCCAACTTTGCCTTTTGGCTTCGCTGCCACACTGGTCATACTGGTCAGCGGACAGGTTTCGGATGATGGGGGAACATTATCACTCTTACTTCCTCTGAAATCAAAGGTCAGGAAAAGAAGAGTTTTCATTAGTCCAGACATTACTGTCTTATAGTTGGAAGTCTATTGGGAGTGATAAGTTAAACTATTGTGACAGACACATTCTACCTAAGGTAAACTAACAGTAATTTCAACTGCAATATTTAGAGACAGGAGACAGAGAGAGAGAGAACTGCAAACACTGGAAATCCGAGAGGCATACAGAGGAACAAAGAATGACACTCGCTTGCCCCTCAAATTTCAAAGTTATTGGGTCCATGAATGAAAGGAAAGTGTGAAATTACAAATTGAGTTATTTCCTCATTCACTATAAAAGCAAATCAAAAGGCAGGCAGCACAGAGATTTCCGCAGTTCACTTGTGCCCACGTCTTCGATGCCTTTATATAATGAGGCTGTCGCCCTCTAATACAGATGGCAGCTGTGAAAATAAGACTTGTATAATTAGGCACCTCCTACCATGCCGCAATTTAAGCAGCAAACGCAAGGTGAGAGGAGGGAGACCGACACCTACGTGAATACGCAGTCTGAACAGTTCATTAGGTTTTCTACTTCAAGGTTTTAAAATCTACTGTAGCTTCATGGGATCATTTTCAGGGGCTTTTCATCGCTCCAATTTACTGTGTGTCACAGAGACCTGCCATCCTAACAGGTATTTACTGAGTCTACTATTATGGCAGATAGTCTCGGGTCCTTTATTCCACTCTGAGAAAAGGTTTTAAGAGAATCATCTATGGTCTTGATATGCTCGGGTTGTTTTCTCTCATTTAGAGAAAATCAGGAGGAGACTTGGTTTAAAGAGGGATGGTCTTGGGTGATTTTTACTCAGAGAAAATGGAATAGAATGAAACTGAGAAATGGCCATTCACCATTTGCCAAATTGTTCTTTGTCACAGGAGGCCACCTGAACCCAAATGTAACCTTCGCTCTCTGTCTATTGGGGAGAGAACCTTGGAGGACTGTGTTTTTCTTGTTCCAGACTCTGGGGGCCTTCCTGGGATCTGGGATCATATTTGGCATGTATTTTGGTGAGGGGAATTTGGAAATGTTTTATGATGATAAATGTCCAAACAACAACAACAACAATTTTTCTAGTTGCCATGTTCCACTGAAAACATTCAAGACGTTCAAAGTTTAGACTTAAATAACTGTTAACTCCCTTTTAACTGTTAAAGGGAGTTTCAAAGTTATACAGCTACTGTAGATGGTACTGTACCACACACAATGTGGTATCTTATGTGTTACCATGGTTTCTCCAGATGCATTGTGGGACTACGGCCAAGGAACACTGATCGTTTAGGGGGAGAATGCAACTGCTGGGATCTTTGCTACCTATCCCTCCAAACATCTCACTCTGGTTAATGGATTCTTTGACCAGGTACATTCACAATATTATAGTATATTAGTGCATCCATATTAGGACAGTCTCACAATAAGTTATATGGACTAATATCCTGTATGGAAACCATAGTATATAACAACAACAAGCACATGTAATCAACAAAACACACAACAACCATATACAACTGAGCCTGGCTGTGTTACAGATGATAGGCACGGCTGCCCTGATCATGTGTATCCTGGCCATCGTGGACCCCTACAACAACCCTATTCACCGGGGATTGGAGGCCTTCACGGTGGGCTTTGTGGTGCTGGTCATCGGTCTGTCCATGGGCTTCAACCCTGCCAGAGACCTGGGCCCACGCATATTTACTGCCCTGGCTGGCTGGGGTAGCGAGGTCTTCACGTGAGTCACCTTAGGGTTTTTCTCCTGTTTTTTGGTTTCTGTGTTTTTTTTTCTTTCTAATAATAACTTAAATAAAGCATGTCTTATGGGAAGTTTTATCTTACCATAATTTATTAAAGATACTCTGCTCTCACTATTTACTCTGCATAGACATACAACCTTGTCTCTGTCTTGGTCTCCCACAGAGCTTCTTCCTACTGGTTCTTTGTGTCCATCTTTGCCCCCTTCGTTGGTGCGGTGGTGGGGATGACGTTGTACCAGCTGATGGTGGGGTACCACGTGGAGGGAGAGGCACGGGAGAAGAGGGAAGAGGAAGAAAAGGAGGAACAAGAGGAGATGCTTAAACTGTCCAGCCTTACAACCAAGGAGAGCGCCTGAGTGCATGAATCTTCTTGACCCATTTTAAACCCTCTCTATGTAGATAATATACTGTACGTCTTTGTAGTATTTTCTTGCATATTTAATGTCTTTCCTTAGTGACAAACTCGTTTCTTTGTGGGGATTAATAAAATATGATTCAAATCAACTATTCCTTATATACCACCAGGTTCAAACCCTGAAGACAGGACCGATAGAGACCATTTGTCAACAGTACACACACACACACACACACACACTGTATCTGCAGCTTCAGTATGCAGCCTACTTTCAACATCAGAAACTCCTACAAATCTAGAAAATAACAAAACAAAAACAGTCTTCTCTTATGCCGCCTTGCTGACAAAACTGCAGTAGTGATGCTTTGGCACAGAAAAAAAATGGAAAACAGAGGATTCAAAGCAGAAGTAGTATCACCTCTCACTCATTTGAAATGTGGTGCTGTGTTGAATTTGTGTCAGGATCTAAGAGAGACGAGATGACACCTAGATAATGCCAAAAAAGGAAGTTGAGCACCCAGTATACAGTTTTGCCATTTTTACTATGCTTTGCCCTTATAGTTAGGATTCTGGCTCTACTGAATTCAATATACAATGAACTATAATCTAATTGTACGCATTGTATACATATTGTACACATATTGTACACATTAATTGTACACATATACAGTACCAGTCAAAATTTTAGACACACCTACTCATTCCAGGGTTTTTCTTGATTGTTACTATTTTCTACATTGTAGAATAATTGTGAAGACATCAAAACTATAAAATAACACACATGGAATTATGTAGGAACCAAAAATGTGTTAAACAAATCAACATATTTTATATGTGAAATTCTTCAAAGCAGCCACCCTTTGCTTTGATGACAGCTTTGCACACTCTTGGCCTTTTCTCAAACAGCTTCACGAGGAATGTTTTTCCAACTGTGTGAAAGGAGTTCCCACATATGCTGAGCACTTGTTGGCTGCTTTTCCTTCACTCTGTGGTCCAACTCATCCAAAACCATCTCTATTGGTTTGAGGTCGGGTGATTGTGGAGGCCAGGTCATCTGATGCTCCATCACTCTCCTTCTTGGTCAAATAGCCCTTACACAGCCTGGAGCTGTGTTCTGAGTCATTGTCCTGGTGGGGGAAAAAATTATAGTCCCACTAAATGCTGACAAAAAGGGATGGCCTATCGCTGCAGAATGCTGTGGTTGCCATGCTTTTTAAGTGTGTCTTGAATTCTAAATAAATCACTGACAGTGTCACCAGCAAAGCACCTCCACACCATCACACCTCCTCCATGTGTGTCCAAACTTTTGACTGGTACTGTAAATCAGACACTAACACTCTGACCAGGCCATACAGTAGGTAGTACATGCATTACCCTTTCCACTCACACCCGTATACAAAAATGGTTCTTCAGCTGTCCCCATAGGACAAACCTTTTTGGTTCCATGTAGAACCCTTTTGGGTTCCAAGTATAGCACTCTATGTAAAGGGTTTTCCATGGAACCAAAAAGGGTTCTATCTGGAACCAAAAATAGTTATTCAAAGGATTCTCCTATATGGGGACAGCTGAAGAACCCTTTTAGGTTCTAGATAGAAAAAAGTTGCTAAGAGTGTAATGGTTGAATGGCAGATTTGAGAACTGATAAACGACTAAATTGGAAAGCAATGGCTATAATGCTATAAATGATGTCAGAGTTCAGGCTCTGCACTTTAGAGTGCTGTATGGGTTTTGACTGTAAGCCATTCAAATCAAATCAAATCAAATTTTATTTGTCACATACACATGGTTAGCAGATGTTAATGCGAGTGTAGCGAAATGCTTGTGCTTCTAGTTCCGACAATGCAGTAATAACCAACAAGTAATCTAACTAACAATTCCTAAACTACTGTCTTATACACAGTGTAAGGGGATAAAGAATATGTACATAAGGATATATGAATGAGTGATGGTACAGAGCAGCATAGGCAAGATACAGTAGCTGGTTTTCAGTCTCTCGGTCCCAGCTTTGATGCACCTGTACTGACCTAAGCCTGCTGGATGATAGCGGGGTGAACAGGCAGTGGCTTATATAAGGTGGTTGATGTCCTTGATGATCTTTATGGCCTTCCTGTAACATGGGGTGGTGTAGGTGTCCTGGAGGGCAGGCTGTTTAACAGTCTGATGGCCTTGAGATGATGTTTTTCGTCTCTCGGTCCCAGCTTTGAGACCTCACTGACCTCTCTGGAGAGCCTTACGGTTGAGGGCGGAGCAGTGATCTTTATGGCCTTCCTGTAACATCGGGTGGTGATACAGCCCTGGAGGGCAGGATGCTCTCGATTGTGGATCTGTAGAAGTTTGTGAGTGCTTTTGGTGACAAGCCAAATTTTTTCAGCCTCCTGAGGTTGAAGAGGCGCTGCTGCGCCTTCTTCACGATGCTGTCTGTGTGAGTGGACCAATTCAGTTTGTCTGTGATGTGTATGCCGAGGAACTTAAAACTTGCTACTCTCTCCACTACTGTTCCATCGATGTGGATAGGGGTGTTCCCTCTGCTGTTTCCTGAAGTCCACAATCATCTCCTTAGTTTTGTTGACGTTGAGTGTGAGGTTATTTTCCTGACACCACACTCCGAGGGCCCTCACCTCCTCCCTGTAGGCCGTCTCGTCGTTGTTGGTAATCAAGCCTACCACTGTTGTGTCGTCCGCAAACTTGATGATTGAGTTGGAGGCGTGCGTGGCCACGCAGTCGTGGGTGAACAGGGAGTACAGGAGAGGGCTCAGAACGCACCCTTGTGGGGCCCCAGTGTTGAGGATCAGCGGGGAGTAGATGTTGTTACCTACCCTCACCACCTGGGGGCGGCCCGTCAGGAAGTCCAGTACCCAGTTGCACAGGGCGGGGTCGAGACCCAGGGTCTCGAGCTTGATGACGAGCTTGGAGGGTACTATGGTGTTGAATGCCGAGCTGTAGTCGATGAACAGCATTCTCACATAGGTATTCCTCTTGTCCAGATGGGTTAGGGCAGTGTGCAGTGTGGTTGAGATTGCATCGTCTGTGGACCTATTTGAGCGGTAAGCAAATTGGAGTGGGTCTAGGGTGTCAGGTAGGGTGGAGGTGATATGGTGCTTGACTAGTCTCTCAAAGCACTTCATGATGACGGAAGTGAGTGCTACGGGGCGGTAGTCGTTTAGCTCAGTTACCTTAGCTTTCTTGGGAACAGGAACAATGGTGGCCCTCTTGAAGCATGTGGGAACAGCAGACTGGTATATGGATTGATTGAATATGTCAGAACTTTCAGAACTTGATCACCACACATGACAGAAATCCTTCCCCCTAATTGGCCAACGTTTTTTGCACATTTTTTATTGTCTGAGAGGGAAATGCTGTAAATTAAGAGAACTCGATGTACACTGAACAAACATTTTAACACAATATGTTGATCCCATGTTTCTTGAGCGGAAATAAAAAATCCCAGAAGTGTTCCATACGCACAAAAAGCTTATTTCTCTCAAATTTTGTGCACAAATTTGTGTACATCCCTGTTAGTGAGCATTTCTCCTTTGCCAAGATAATCCATCCACTTGACAGGTGTAGAATATCAAGAAGCGGATTAAACAGCATTATCATTACACAGGTGCACCTTGTGCTGCTGGACAATAAAAGGACCATTTAAAATATGCAGTTTAGTCAAACACCTTACAGATTTCTCAAATTTCATGGGAGAGTGCAATTGGCATGGTGGGCCCACCCATGGCTGCATGCCTGCCCAGTCATGTGAAATCCATATCTTAGGGCCTAATGAATTTATTTCAATTGACTGATTTCCTTATATGAACTGTATCTCAGTAAAATCTTTGAACTTTTTGCATGTTGCATTAATATTTTTGATCGGTATATGTAAAAAGATGAGACATTGAGGATTATAATAAATACCGCTTTGATGTCATACAAGTAAACCAAACACAGTGAGTCCAAATCTGCACATCTCATTTACATATTATAAAACATATACAGTGTAAACGTTTATGATCACTATGTTTGATATGTTCGTACAAGTTACAAGATGACATGGCATCATACCCTGGGTTGTTCTGAACAGAATGAGCCTATGTTTGTCTATTGTGAACAAAATATGCCTATAAAGTAAAGTAACTAGGCATCAGGAGAGATAATAATAAGGTATTAGAGGTAGATATGTACATGAAGGCAGGGTAAAGTGACTACGCATCAGGATAGATAATAATAAGGTATTTGAGGTAGATATGTACATGAAGGCAGGGTAAAGTGACTACGCATCAGGATAGATAATAATTAGAGTAAAATAAAGAACAGAATAGCAGCAGCATGATGAGTGTTAAAGTGTTTGTGGTTTTGTGTGTTTGTATGTGTGTGTGTTTTGTGTGTGTGTGTGTGTGCATGTAGTATGTATGTGTGTGTGCGCATGTAGTGTATGTGAATGTGTGTAGGTTTTGTGTGAGTGTCCGTGTCCATGTAGTATGAGTGTGTGTGTATCTGGTGTGTATATATAGTCTTGTGAGTGTGCATAGAGTCAGTGCAAGATAGGGACAGTGTATATAGTCCGGGTAACCATTTAATTAAAACTATTTAGCACTCGAATGGCTATTTAGCAGTCTTATGGCTAGTGGGTAGAAGCTGTCTTCTTCTGACACCGCTTAATATATAAGGAGGAAGGGAGCTCGGTCCCAATGATGTACTGGGCTGTCCGTACTCTGTAGCGCTTCGGGGGCAGTGCACGCCGAGGGCAGTGCATTTGCCATACCAAGCGATGGTGCAGCCAGATAAGATGCTCTCGATGGTGCAGATGTAGAACTTTGAGGATCCGAGGGCCAATGACAAATCTTTTTAGCCTCCTAAGAGGGAAGAGGCACTGTTGTGCCGTATTCACGACTGTGCAGGTGTGTGTGGACCATGTTAAGTCCTTAGTGATGTGGACGGCAAGGAACTTGAAGCTCTCGGCCCACAACGCCACAGCCCTGTTGATGTGGGCGGCAAGGAACTTGAAGCTCTCGGCCCACTACACCACAGCCCTGTTGATGTGGGCGGCAAGGAACGTGAAGCTCTCAGCCCACTACACCACAGCCCTGTTGATGTGGGCGTGCTCTCCAGTCTTTCTTCTGTAGTCCACAATCAGTGGCATTGAGGGAAAGGTTGTTGTTAAGGCACCACACTACTAAGTCTGTGACCTGGGGTCCTCAACTTGGCGATGAGTTGGAGGGTACTACGGTGTTGAACGCTGAGCTGTTGTCTATGAACAGCATTCTCACATAGTTATTTCCCCTCTTGTCCAGGTGGGAGAGGACAGTGTGTGCAATTGTAAGTGCAATTGCGATTGCGTAACCTGTGGATCTGGGAGTGATATGGGAATTGGAGTGGGTCCAGGATGTCTGGGATGATGATGTTAGTGTGTCCTGACCAGCCTTTCAAAAACACTTCATAGTATAACAGATGTGAGTGCTACAGGGCGATAGTCATTTAGGCAGGTTACCTTGGTCTCCTTGGGAACAGGAACAATGATGGTCAGCTTGAAACATGTTGGGATTACAGACTGGGACAAGGTGAGATTGTACCAGTCTTGTAGCCTCGTGTCGACTTCATCGGACCACTTCCATATTTAATGATGCTTCCTGTTTCAGCTTTTGTTTGTAAACAGGAAGCAGGCGAATAGAGTCATGGTCAGAATTACCGAAGGGAGGACGAGGGAGGCCCTTGTATGCATTTCTGTAGGTAGAATAAATGTGGTCTAGAGTTTTAGTGTCCCTTGTGGCGCAGGAGACGTGTTGGTAGAAGTGAGGTAAAACAGTCTCCACGCGTTAAAGTCTCTGTCCACCAGAAATGCTGCCTCTGAGTGAACGGTTTCTTGTTTGTTTATGGCCCCATACAGTTTGTGGTGGTGTCGGCTTGTGGAGGGATGTAGACAGCTGTGATGATTTCGGGTGAGAACTCTCTTGGTAGATTAAAAGGATCTGCAGTTTACCATGAGCTATTCTATATCAGGTCAGCAAAAGCTCAAGATTTTCTTCACACTGGAAGCAGCTCACCAGTCGTTGTTTATGAATAGGCACATCCCTCCACTTTGGATTTGCCAGAGGCCGCATTTGTCAGAGCGTGCTGCTGCATGGAGAAATCACTGAGTAATACATACGTAGAGTTATCCAGCCACGTCTCTGCAAGGCATATAATATTGCAGCTTTCCGTGTCTCTCTGATAGGAGACTCTCGAACAAAGATCATCCATCTTATTCTCGAGTGGCTGGACATTTGCCAATAGAACAGACGGGAGTGCCGATCGATTTTCTCTTCATCTTAGTCTCACCAGGATGCCGGCTTGTCTACGCCTGCTGCGTTTTAATAGCCCATGAAACATAGGGATAGGGTTCGGTATGAAGAAGGGAAAAGCTGAGTCAGAGTTGAAGTCGAAGTCATGGTTAGTAACTGTCGACCTGATGTTCAGAAGTGCTCGGAGATCATTAGTATGAACTTTCTGTACAAAAAAGTAAGGATAATCACCAGAAAAAAAGTCACTTTGTAGCGAACACACCAAAATTCCGATCTGTTTCTCTGAATTGCCTTGTGAAAAACTTAAACTGTATGACCGTATTTTAAAACTTAGCTAGTCATGTTGGCAATAGAACAAACTTGACCAGCTAAACTTGACTTTTGGCAAACTCCAAGTGAGCTGTCATTTGCCTTTTACTGAGGAGTGGCTTCCATCTGATCAAATTATTTTTTGCAATGACGGCCTAGGAACAGTGGGTTAACTGCCTGTTCAGGGGCAGAACAACAGATTTGTACCTTGTCAGCTTGGGGGTTTGAACTTGCAACCTTCTGGTTGCTAGTCCAATGCTCTAACCACTAGGCTGCGCTGCCGCCCCACACTACCATAAAGGCCTGATTGGTGGAGTGCTGCAGAGATGGTTGTCCTTCTGGAAGGTTCTCCCATCTCCAAAGAGGAACTCTGGAGCTCTGTCAGAGTGACCATCGGGTTCTTGGTCACCTCCTTGACGAAGTTCCTTCTCCCCCGATTGCTCAGTTTTCCGGGCGGCCAGCTCTAGGAAGAATCTTGGTGGTTCCAAACTTCTTCAATTTAAGAATGATGGAGGCCACTGTGTTCTTGAGGACCTTCAATGCTGCAGACAATTTTTGGTAACCTTCCCAAGATCTTTGCCTCGACACAATCCTGTCTCGGAGCTCTAGGGACAATTCCTTCAACCTCATGGCTTGGTTTTTGCTCTGACATGCATTGTCAACTGTGGGACCTAAAATAGACAGGTGTGTGCCTTTCCAAATCATGTCTAATCAATTGAATTTACCACAGGTGAACTCCAATGAAGTTGTAGAAACATCTCAAGGATGACCAAAGGAAACAAGATGAACCTGAGCTCAATTTCAAGTTTTATAGCAAAGGGTCTGAATACTAATGTAAAAAAAAGTTTAGTTATTATTTTTTTATTTGCAAAAATGTCTAAAAACCTGTTGTCGCTTTGTCATTGTGGGGTCTCATGTGTAGATTGATGAGGGGAAAATGTATTTAATCTATTTTTAAATAAGGCTGTAACGTAACTGTAAAGATGTGCGCTGAGAGTGGCAAGGCAAGTTCAGGGAGTGAATGTTTTAATAAATAAACACAACACAAAATATTAAACAGAAACAGAAACAATAACGCCTGGGAAAGGAACTAAATGGAGTGACATATATAGGGAAGGTAATCAGGGAGGTGATGGAGTCCATGTGAGTCTGATGACATGCAGGTGACCCTAACGAAGGTGAAAGGTGTGAAATGTTTGTGGTAAATGTCAAAGAAATCAACAAAAAAATAGGTGATTGACTATTTGTTTACCTCAAAATACAGATCCATAACCTTGAAGGGTTTGCCTCTTTACATTTATTAGTACCGAATTCAGGGGTATCCTACTTGAACAAAGCAGTAACAGTTTCATATCATAACCACAGCCTATACAATATCACACCGTCATGTTGATTGGGTTTCAATCTGTTTTTATCAGGCATAAGTCAGTTGTGGCCTACTAGCAAGATTTCTGATAATAGTGTCAAGAGGGTAAAAGAGGATAAGATGTATTGTAGGCCTACATTTCACACTCGTCTTGAGGACAGGGAGGGTCAAGTGGAGTTACTCTGATATGTTCTTTATTAAAAAGCTCTACTGCCTAGTAGTGACTGTCTACTATACTATTGTTGGCTCACGTTAACAGAGAGGTTAAGTGACACACATAAGCTCAACATATCATAGCTAATCTCATAAGAAACCAATAATTGGCCAACAGTATAACAAAAACTCTTCTTAATCTGTTCAAATTCTATTCATTCCTTCAATGTGAAACAGCAGTGGCTATTGGCAGACAGAACATACCACAAGTGTGAAGATATGGGATTTTCTAAACTGAGGATACAGTGTTCTCGGGTGTTTTGCGTAAGAGAGGAAATGGCTAAATCCCATAAAACAGAGAATGGTCACTAATGCACCGCAAAGTTTATTGAAACTCAGTTCAACTATTTAATGTACAGTCGTGGCCAAAAGTTTTGAGAATGACACAAATATTAATTTTCAAAGTCTGCTGCCTCAGTTTGTATGATGGCAATATGCATATACTCCAGAATGTTATGAAGAGTGATCAGATGAATTGCAATTAATTGCAAAGTCCCTCTTTGCCATGCAAATGAACTGAATCCCCCAAAAACATTTCCACTTTATTTCAGCCCTGTCACAAAAGGACCAGCTGACATCATGTCAGTGATTCTCTTGTTAACACAGGCATGAGTGTTGACGAGGACAAGGCTGTCCTCGAACTCTGTCATGCTGATTGAGTTCGAATAACAGACTGGAAGCTTCAAAAGGAGGGTGGTGCTTGGAATCCTTGGTCTTCCTCTGTCAACCATGGTTACCTGCAAGGAAACACATGCCATCATCATTGCTTTGCACAAAAAGGGCTTCACAGGCAAGGATATTGCTGCCAGTAAGATTGCACCTAAATCAGCCATTTATCAGATCATCAAGAACTTCAAGAAGAGCGGTTCAATTGTTGTGAAGAAGGCTTCAGGACCCAAGAAAGTCCAGGGCCGTCTCCTAAAGTTGATTCAGCTGCGGGATCGAGGCACCACCAGTACAGTGCTTGCTCAGGAATGGCAGCAGGCATGTGTGAGTGCATCTGCACGCACAGTGAGGCAAAAGCCTTTGGAGGATGGCCTGGTGTCAAGAAGGGCAGCAAAGAAGCCACTTGTCTCCAGGAAAAACATCAGGGACAGACTGATAATCTGCAAAAGATACAGGGATTGGACTGCTGAGGACTGGGGTAAAGTCATTTTCTCTGATGAATTCCCTTTCCGATTGTTTGGGGCATCCGGAAAAGAGCTTGTGCGGAGAAGACAAGGTGAGCGCTACCATCAGTCCTCTGTCATACCAACAGTAAAGCATCCTGAGACCATTCATGTCTGGGGATGCCTCTCAGCCAAGGGAGAATTTTGCCTAAGAACACAGCTATGAATAAAGAATGGTACCAACACATCCTCCGAGAGCAACTTCTCCCAACCATCCAGGAACAGTTTGGTGAAGAACAATGCCTTTTCCAGCATGATGGAGCACCTTGCCATAAGGCAAAAGTGATAACTAAGTGGCTCGGGGAACAAAAAAATCAATATTTTGGGTCCAATATTTTTGATCACCTCCCTCATGAAGGCCCTTCTTCTCCCCCCATTGCTCAGTTTTCCGGGCTCTAAGAAGAGTCTTGGTGGTTCCAAACTTCTTCAATTTAAGAATGATGGCCAATGTGTTCTTGAGGACCTTCAATGCTGCAGACAATTTTTGGTAACCTTCCCAAGATCTTTGCCTTAAAATCTTTTCCTGTCTTGGAGCTCTACAGACAATTCCTTCAACCTCATGGCTTGGTTTTTGCTCTGACATGCACTGTCAACTGTGGGACCTAATATAGACAGGTGTGTGCCTTTCCAAATAATGTCCAATCAATTGAATTTACCAACAAATTTACCATAAAACAGAGAATTGTCACTAATGCACCACAGAGTTTATTGAAACGCAGGTCAACTATTTCATGTAAACTCCACACTGATGGAACAATGCTTGAAATAAACACAGCAAAAAAAGAAACGCCCCTTTTTCAAGACCCTGTCTTTCAAAGATAATTCGCAAAACCCAAATAACTCCACAGATCTTTAATGCAAAGGGTTTAAACACGGTTTCCCATGCTTATTTCAATAAACCATAAACAGACAGGGGTGGCCTGTCAGGAAGTCCAGGACCCAATCTCACAGGGCGGGGTTGAGATCCAGGGCCTCAAGCTTAATGATGAGCATGGAGGATACTATGATGTTGAATGCTGAGCTGTAGTCAATGAACAGCATTCTTACATAGGTATTCCTCTTGTCCAGGTGGGATAGGGCAGTGTGCAGTGTGATGTGATTGCATCATCTGTGGACCTATTGGGGAGCTATGCAAATTGGAGTGGGTCTAGGGTATCAGGTAAGGTGGAGGAGATATGATCCTTGACTAGTCTCTCAAAGCACTTCATTATGACTTATTTTCCACCTTAATTTGCAAATAAATTCATTACAAATCCTGCAATTTTATTTCTTCTCATTTTGTCTGTCATAGTTGAGGTGTACCTATGATGTACATTACAGGCCTCTGTCATCTTTTTAAGTGGGAGAACTTGCACAATTGGTGGCTGACTAAATACTTTTTTGCCCCACTGTATATACAGTTGAAGTCGGAAGTTTACATACTCCTCAGCCAAATACATTTAAACTCAGTTTTTC
This sequence comes from Oncorhynchus masou masou, assembly GCF_036934945.1. Lineage (NCBI taxonomy): Eukaryota > Metazoa > Chordata > Actinopteri > Salmoniformes > Salmonidae > Oncorhynchus > Oncorhynchus masou. The sequence continues at coordinate 40,739,226 of NC_088219.1, forward strand.
AAAATTCCTGACATTTAATCTGAGTAAAAATGCCTGTCTTAGGTCAGTTAGGATCACCACTTTACTTTAAAAATGTGAAATGTCAGAATAATAGTTGAGAGAAGGGCTTTGTGATGCCCACTCCAATACTTTGACTTGTCCTTAACCTGTTGAAACTCTAGGGGCGCAATTTCATTTTTGGATGAAAAACGTTCCCGTTTTAAACAAGATATTTTGTCACAAAAAGATGCTCGACTATGCATATAATTGATAGCTTTCGAAAGAAAAAACTCTGACGTGTCCAGAACTACCAAAATATTTTCTGTGCGTGCCCTAGAACGTGAGCTTCAGGCAAAACCAAAATGAGACGGCATCCAGGAAATGAGCAGGATTTTTGAGGCTCTGTTTTCCATTGTCTCCTTATATGGCTGTGAATGCGAGAGGAGTAAGTCTGCCCTTTCTGTCGTTTCCCCAAGGTGTCTGCAGCATTGTGACGTATTTGTAGGCATATCATTGGAAGATTGACCATAATAGACCACATTTACCAGGTGTCCGCCCGGTGTCCTGCGCCGAAATTGGTGCGCAAAAGTCAGCTGCAAGTATTTTTCCATGGAATTTATAGAAGAATGCATGCTTCCACGAACGATATATCAATGAAGAGATATGTGAAAAAACACCTTGAGGATTGATTCCAAACAACGTTTGCCATGTTTCGGTCGATATTATGGAGTTAATTCGAAAAAAGTTTGACGTTGTAGGTGACTGAATTTTCGGTTCGTTAGCCAAATGTGATGTACAAAACGGAGCGATTTCTCCTACACACAGACGCTTTCAGGAAAAACTGCGCATTTGGTATGTAACTGAGAGTCTCCTCATTGAAAACATCCGAAGCTCTTCAAAGGTAAATGATTTTATTTATTTGGTTATCTGGTTTTTGTGAAAATGTTGTGTGCTAAATGCTACTCAAAATGCTAAGCTAGCTTAGCATACTCTTACACAAATTAGTCAATTGCTATGGTTCAAAAGCATATTTTGAAAATCTGAGATGACAGTGTTGTTAAGAAAAGGCTAAGCTTGAGAGCAGGCGCATTATTTTCATTTTATTTGCGATTTTCAGAAATCGTTAACGTTGTGTTATGCTAATGAGCCTGAGGCTTTAGTCACGATCCCGGATCCGGGATGGGGAGATTCAAGAGTTAAGCCATTTTGCCACAATTTTGAAAGTATGCTTGGGGTCATTGTCCATTTGGAAGATCCATTTGCGACCAAGCTTTAACTTCCTGACTGATGTCTTGAGATATTGCTTCAATATATCCACATATTTTTCCATCCACATAATTTTCCTACCTCATGATCCTATCTATTTTGTGAAGTGCCCCAGTCCCTCCTGCAGCAACGCAACCCCACAACATGATGCTGCCACCCCCGTGCTTCACGGTTGTGATGGTGTTCTTCGGCTTGCAAGCCTCCCCCTTTTTCCTCTGAACATAACGATGGTCATTATGGTCAAACAGTTCTATTTTTGTTTCATCAGACCAGAGGACATTTCTCCAAAATGTATGATCTTTGTCCCCATGTGCAGTTGCAAACCGATGTCTGGCTTTTTTATGGCGGTTTTGGAGCAGTGGCTTCTTCCTTGCTGAGAAGCCTTTCAGATTAATCAATATAGGACTCGTTTTACTGTGGATATAGTTACTTTTGTAACTATTTCCTCCAGCATCTTCACAAGGTCCTTTGTTGTCCTGGGATTGATTTTCACTTTTCGCACCAAAGTACGTTCATCTCTAGGAGACAGAACGCGTCTCCTTCCTGAGCAGTATGTGGTCCCATGGTGTTTATACTTGTGTACTATTGTTTGTACAGATGAACGTGGTACCTTCAGGCATTTGGAAATTGCTCCCAAGGATGAGCCAGACTTGTGGATGTCTAAAAATGTTTTTCCTGAGGTCTTGACTGATTTCTTTTGATTTTCCCATGATGTCAAGCAAAGAGGCACTAAGCTTGAAGGTAGGCCTTGAAATACATCCTCAGGTACACCTCCAATTTTTATTCTACTGTGTTATTGACTTGTTTATTGTTTACTCCATGTGTAACTCTGTGTTGTCTGTTCACACTGCTATGCTTTATCTTGGCCAGGTCGCAGTTGCAAATGAGAACTTGTTCTCAACTAGCCTACCTGGTTAAATAAAGGTGAAAAAAAAAAATGGACTCAAATGATGTCAATTAGCCTATCAGAATCTTCTAAAGCCATGACACCATTTTCTGGAATTTTCCAAGCTGTTTAACCTCTTGAAATTCTGGGGGCGCTATTTCATTTTTGGATAAAAAGACTGCCCGTTTTAAAGCGCAATATTTTGTCACAAAAAGATGCTGTTGCATATAATTGATAGCTTTGAAACACTCGTTTCCAGAACTGCAAAGATATTCTCTGTGCGTGCCCTAGAACGGAAGCTAAAAAAACCAAGATGAAACGGCATTTTAACCAGCAGGATTTTTGAGGCTCCGTTTTCCATTGTCTCCTTATATGGCTGTGAATGCGAGAGGAATGAGCCTGCCCTTTCTGTCGTTTCCCCAAGGTGTCTGCAGCATTGTGACGTATTTGTAGGCATATCATTGGAAGATTGACCATAAGAGACTACATTTTCCAGGTGTCCGCCCGGTGTCCTCCGTCGAAATTGGTGCGTCTTTTTCAGCTGCTGGTATTTTTCCATGCAATTCTGAGGGGGAAGCAGGCTTCCACGAACTGCATATCAATGAAGAGATATGTGAAAAAACATCTTGAGGATTGATTCCAAACAACGTTTGCCATGTTTCGGTCGATATTATGGAGTTAATTTGGAAAAAGTTTGACGTTGTTGGTGACTGAATTTTCAGTTCGTTTCGGTAGCCAAATGTGATGTACAAAACAGAGCGATTTCTCCTACACAAAGATTCTTTCAGGAAAAACTGAACATTTGCTATGTAACTGAGAGTCTCCTCATTGAAAACATCCGAAGCTCTTCAAAGGTAATAATCTGTAAACAATTGTTAGAAAAATGACTTGTGTCATGCACAAAGTAGATGTCCTAACCGACTTGCCAAAACTATAGTTTTTTTTGCGTGTAATTTTTACCCCTTTTTCGTGGTGTCCAATTGTTGTAGTAGTTACTATCTTGTCTCATCGCTACAACTCCCTTACGGGCTCGGGGGAGACGAAGGTTGAAAGTCATGCGTCCTCCGATACACAACCCAACCTAGCCGCACTGCTTCTTAACACAACGCGCATCCAACCCGGAAGCCAGCCGCACCAATGTGTCGGAGGAAACACCGTGCACCTGGCAACCTTGGTTAGCGCGCACTGCGCCCGGCCCGCCACAAGTGTCACTGGTGCGCGATGAGACAAAGACATCCCTACCGACCAAGCCCTCCCTAACCCGGATGACGCAAGGCCAATTGTGCGTCGCCCCTTTGACCTCCCGGTCGCGGCCAGTTACGACAGAGCCTGGGCACGAACCCAGAGTCTCTGATGGCACAGCTGCCGCTTCAGTACAGCGCCCTTAACCACTGCGCCACCCGGGTGCAGAAATGTGTGGAGTAGTTGAAAAATGAGTTTTAATGATTCCAACCTCAGTGTATGTAAACTTCTGACTTCAACTGTAAATTAATTTGGTTATTCCTTTACTCAGTGTGTTTCCCATTGTAACTAACCATCTTGAGCCAGGTTGTGACAGTACCTTAACATTACAACATGAAATCTGTGTCTTAAACATTGCTACGTTTCAGAAATGTCAAAGAAAACATGTAATCTGCTTGACAGTTACTTACCTTACAGATCACAAAGTCAGCTAATTTCCACTCCATTGATATGCAAATCAGTTTGATTCATGCACTGGCTTGTCTGGCTCATATTTTTATTTTAACCTGCCCTTCCCTTATCTATACTGAAAAAATTTAATTTCAGTAGTCCTCTTCATTTTTCTTCTCTCGTGTACCTCATTAGCACACTAATATGTATCTATTGTAGGTCCTAGAATACAATACTGAATAAGGTAGAACAAAAAATGCCATCAAAGGATACCTCACAATTTACAATGTCCAATGGGATATTTAAAACTGTGATATCTTATGCTTCACAGAGTCGTGGCTGAATGATGACACTATCAACATACAGCTGGGTGGTTATATGCTGTACTGGCAGGACAGAAAATCGGCGTCTGGTAAGCCAAGGGGCAGCGGACAATGTATTTTTGTAAATAACAGCTGGTACACAATATCTAAGGACGTCTCGAGCTATTGCTTGCCTGAGGTAGAGTATCTCATGATAAGCTGTAGACCACACTATCTACCTAGAGTGTTCAACTGTGTTTTTTTCGTAGCTGTTTACATACCACCACAGTCAGAGGCAGCATTGGACAGCTGTATTACACACAAAAACGCTCACCCAGAGGCGGTGCTTCTAGTAGCCGGGGACTTTAATGCAGGGATACATAAATCAGTTTTACTACATTTCTATCAGCATGTAAAATGTGCAACCAGAGGGGGAAAAAAACTCTGGACCACCTTTACTCCACACACAGAGATGCATACAAAGCTCGCCCTCACCCTCCATTTGTCAAATCTGACCATAATTACATCCTCCTGATTCCTGCTTACAAGCGAAATTAAGCAGGAAACACCAGTGACTAAATAAAAAGAGTGGTCAGATGAAGCCGATGATCAGCTACAGGACTGCTTTGTAAACACAGACTGGAATATGTTCCGGGATTCCTCCAATGGCATTGAGGTGTACACCACATCAGTAATTGGCTTCGTCAATAAATGCATCGATGACGTTGTCCCCACAGTGACTGCATGTACATACCCCAACCAGAAGCCATGGATTACAGTCAACATCCGCACTGAGCTAAAGGCTAGAGTTGCGCTTTCAAGGAGCGGGACTCTAACCCGGAAGCTTATAAGAAATCCCTCTATGCCCTCCGACGAAATGTCAAATGGGCAAATAGGCAATACAGGACTAAGATTGAATCATACTACACCAGCTCTGATGCTCGTCGGATGTGGCAGGGCAAACCATTAGACAACAAAGGGAAGCACAGCCGAGAGCTGCCCAGTGACACGAGACTACTAGACGAGCTAAATTACATCTACGCTCATTTCTATGCAAATAACGCTGTTCTGGAAGACTGTGATCACGCTCTCCGCAGCCGATGTGAGTTACACCTTTAAACAGGTCAACAATCACAAGGGCGCAGGGCCAGACGGATTACCAGGACGTGTACTGCGAGCATGCGCTGACCAACTTTCAAGTGTCTTCACTGACATTTTTAACCTGTAATACCAACATGTTTTAAGTAGAACACTAAGGTAACCTGTAGCCATGGTGAGCTTTGACATCAACACCATTATCCCAGAAACCCTAGACCTACTGCAATTTGCATACCGCCCAACAGATCCAAACATTATGCAATCTCTATTGCACTCCACACTGCCCTTTCCCTCCTGGACAAAAGGAACACCTATGTAAGAATGCCATTCATTGACTACAGCTCAGCATTCAACACCATAGTGCCCTCAAAGCTCATCAATAAGCTAAGGACCCGGGGACTAAACACCTCCCCCTTATATTTTAGATTACTCAAAGTAGACACCCTTTGCCATGATGACAGCTTTGCACATTATTGGCATTCTCTCAACCTGCTTCACCTGGAATGCTTTTCCAACAGTCTTGAAGGAGTTCCCACCTAAGCTGAACACTTGTTGGCTGCTTTTCCTTCACTCTGTGGTCCAACTCATTCCAAACCTACCTCAATTGGGTTGAGGTCGGGGGATTGTGGAGGCCAGGTCATCTGATGCAGCACTCCATCACTCTCCTTCTTGGTCATATAACCCTTACATAGCCTGGAGCTGGGTTGGGACATTGTCCTGTTGAAAAACAAATTATTTTCCCACTAAGCGCATACCAGATAAGAGGGCGTAATGAGTGGGCATTCATCCCTACATCTGCTCCCGCCTGTCCAGCGCTGCCAGAGCCTTCCTCCTCTCCGGCAGCGCCGGACAGGCGGGAGACTCCGGCAGCGCCGGAGAGGAGGGAGGCTCTGGCAGCGCTGGACAGGTGGGAGCAGCTGTAGGGATGAGACGGAGAGACAGCCTGGTGCGGGGGGCTGCCACTGGAGGGCTGGTGCGTGGAGGTGGTACCAGATAGACCGGACCGTGCAGGCGCACTGGAGCTCTTGAGCACCGAGCCTGCCCAACCTTACCCGGTTGAATGCTCCCGGTCGCCCTGCCAGTGCGGCAAGGTGGAATAGCCCGCACTGGGCTATGCAGGGGAACCTGGGACACCATGCGCAAGGCTGGTGCCATGTATGCTGGCCCAAGGAGACGCACTGGAGACCAGATGCGTAGAGCCGGCTTCATGGCACTTGGCTCGATGCCCACTCTAGCCCTGCTGATACGCGGAGTTGGTATGTACCTCACCGGGCTATACACCTGCACTGGGGACACCGTGCGCTTCACAGCATAACACGGTGCCTGCCCGGTCTGTCTCGTCCCCGGTAAGCACAGGAAGTTGGCGCAGGTCTCCTACCTGGCTTCGCCACAATTCCTGTGTGCCCCCACCCAAGAAATTTTTGGGGCTGACTCTCGGGCTTCCATCCACGCCGCCATGCTGCCTCCTCATACCAGCGCCTCTCCGCCTTTGGCGCCTCCAGCTCTTCCTTGGGGCGGCAATATTCTCCTGGCTGTGCCCAGAGTCCTTTACCGTCCAACTCATCCCATGTCCAGTCCGCGCTGCTCCTGCTGCCGCTGCCTGTCACCACGCCGCTTGGTCCTGTTGTGGTGGGTGATTCGGTAAGGGATTTCTTCCATTGACGGAGAGGCGGACCAAAGCGCAGCGTAGTTATTCTGATTCATGTTTAATTCAAAGATAAAAACAAACACAACAAAACAAGAAACGTGAAAACCCAAAACCGTCCTATCTGGTGCAAACACAGAGACAGGAACAATCACCCACAAAACCCAACACCAAACAGGCTACCTAAATATGGTTCCCAATCAGAGACAATGACTAACACCTGCCTCTGATTGAGAACCATATCAGGCCAAACATAGAAATAGACAAACTAGACATGTAACATAGAATGCCCACTCAGATCACACCCTGACCAAACAAAACATAGAAACATACAAAGCAAACTATGGTCAGGGTGTGACAATATTACCTCAATTCCCTTGACGAACCGGTACAACCACACATTGATTCTGTACCCCCTCGATACAGCCTCGTTATTTTATATTTTATGTTACTTTTTTCTTACCTTTACTTCTTGACTTTATTTTTGTTATTTTTGGGGGGGTAAAATTTTTCTTACTTTAAAAAGAAATCAGAATTGTTGGTTAAGGGCTTGTAAGTAAGCATTTCATGTTGTATTCGGCAAATGTGACATTGATTTCACGCCAGCAACCCGAGTTCGTTTCCCTCCCTCGCTGTTCGCTACATTGGTGTCTGAAGTGGGATGGCGTCATTGGAATGCACGGCTCTGTCACGATCGTCATGGGAAGAAGTGGACCAAAGCGCAGTGTGGTACGTGTTCATTCTATTTATTTATTAACTGAACACCGACAACAACAAAACAAAATACGACCGTGACGAACTACAGGGCAAAATAACAACCAGTGCAAAAATAAGAACCCACAAATGAAATAGGGAAAAAGGACTGCCTAAGTATGATTCCCAATCAGAGACAACAATAGACAGCTGCCTCTGATTGGGAACCACACTCGGCCAAAAACAAAGAGATATAAAACATAGAAATAAAGAAACTAGATTGCCCACCCTGTCACACCCTGGCCATAGAGAGGTTTTTATTCTCTATTTTGGTTAGGCCAGGGTGTGACAGGCTCGGTCGTGTGAGGGGGCTGAGTAGTTGAATCACGGCGATGTGCCTTCCTGTTTTGGAGGAGGTAGTGTAGCGATCTTCGCTAAATGAGCCACATCACAATTCCCACCAAGTGGGTTATTGGACAAGTTCACTTTTTTATAAAATCTCTTTTTTTGATGTAAATGGCATGTTATAGAGTTGTCCAGACACATTTTCTGGGCAATTTCACTTGGCTTTGAGAAACTTACAACACCAACAATAGACTTCCTCATGCTCGTTCTCCAATTGTAGGGACCGAGATAAAACATGAACAAATACACATCGGTATAGTGATGCAAGTCTTTAGATGTTGTACACATGAAATTGTGTCATTCCAAACTTTATCAGTCATGTTATATTCCATTTTGTTGGACTCCAGCGTGAGTTGGCTTAGCGAGATTGGAGATGGTGGAAGTAATGTTGGAAGCTGGAAGCATGTCGACTATAGTAACCCAGTTAGCAATGAACACTCGGGAGGCCAGCGTTCCTCCAGAGTGGTCGAGCGCCGTGCGACAGCTTTTTTGGCCATCGCCTCATTCACCGGGCGCCTGCGATAGACTGCTTTGTCAAGCAGCATGCGTGCTCTTGCCGTTCACATGTCATTTTCCTCATATTAATAAAAATACTAAACTAAATCAAGTTCAAGAGGCCTGCAGATGATACAAAATGAGGTACAGACTAAATTAAATGAAGATACTTTTTAAATTGCCTATAGGCATAGTATGAACATTGTTTTCCCATGTGCATAGTGAGTGCAGTAGCATCATATAATTATATAAAAGTATAGACATTAGTAGTGTAGTAAGATCGCATAACTATTGCATTGGTCAGGTACAAAAAAGGTAATTCAGTGTGTACAGAATATTAATAAATTGGAAGTGTGTGGTAGGGTGGAGTAGTTAGTCCAGGGTTCAGAGGCTTTGAGACGGGTGGTCAGAGACGTGTTGTTGACCCTTACTGCAGTGGATCCGTCTTCCCTGTGCGCCGCCACCTCCTGCCTTCACAATTGGGGGCCCCTTTCAGGTGACGGGTAACCTGAATCTGGACCTCCTGATTAATGGCATCCCGGGTTGCAGGGTTCTTCCGAATGGCTCTCACACACAAAGAAAAACATATTGAGAAAACAAGTGTAACACATTTAACAATGTCAAAACTTACCGGGAAGAATGGTCCCTGAAACAGGCCTTATCCCCTTCCCCGATCCAGGTTGTGTCGATGACAAGACGGTTTGACAGAAGGCAAGGTATCATCCACCACACTGTCGACTTCAGTTCTTTGGCATTTCCATTACAGCCAGAAACCTAAGTGGTATTAGAAGTATCAGCAATGACGGGGCGGCAGGGTAGCCTAGTGGTTAGAGCGTTGGACTTGTAGCCGGAAGGTTGCAAGTTCAAACCCCCGAGCTGACAAGGTACAAATCTGTCATTCTGCCCCTGAACAGGCAGTTGACCCACTGTTCCTAGGCCGTCATTGAAAATAAGAATTTGTTCTTAACTGACTTGCCTGGTTTAAAAAAAAAATGATACTCTATTTTATATAAATGTATTGTGACCGTGTGTAAAGACAGAAGATATGTCATATAAGTATTTACATTTAAGTTGGTAACAGTTACAGAATGTTCTTATTTCTACAGTCCAAACTTGGCACCGTTGGCCTGTTGCCGTGTCTCACTCCCTGTTTGAAAGAAATACAGAAAGGCAGTAAATACAAGAAGGAACAGATGGGCAACGTCTCCTCTGGGCTAAGTGAATGTAACGTTACATCCATGGCATCACATTCACATGGTGCTGTGCAGTAGTGGAAAAAGTATCCAATTGTCATACTTGAGTAAAAGTAAAGATACCTTAATAGAAAATGACTCAAGTAAAAGTGAGAGTCACCCAGTAAAATACTATTTGAGTAAAAGTCCAAAAGTGTTTGGTTTTAAATATACATAAGTATCTAAAGTAAATGTAATTGCTAGAATATACCTAAGTATCAAAAGTAAAAGTATAAATAATTTCAAATTCCTTATATTAAGCAAACCAGAAGGCACCGTTTTCTTATTCATTTATGTATAGCCAGGGGCACACTCCAACACTCTGACATAATTTACAAATGATTCCAAGAGCAGAAAACATGCATCGAGGGCGTGACTAGGGATGCTGTCTGGGTCAGCAGCCTTGCGAGGGTTAACATTTGAATTACTTACATACGTCCTCTGTGGCGACTGTAAGCACGTAGCCCTCATTGTCCTCAGGGGTTCTCCTCGGCAGATCAGAGCAATTTTGTTCAAAGTGTGAGAATAAGGTATTTAGCTCGTCTGGTAGGGCAGCCTTGGTGTCCACAATGTGACTGCCTTTCTTTTTGTAATCCGTGATTGTTAGAAGACCCTGCCACATACGCCTCGTATCCGACCCGCTGAATTGCTCCTACACTTTGTCCCTATACTTGTGTCTCGCCATCTTGATCGATCTGCGTAGGTCATATTTGTACTGTTTAACCATACAATTGTTCCTGGTCACCTTGCCATGTTTATAAGCAGCATCTCTCTCCTTTAGTTTCCCGACAAAACTGCCATCAATCCACGGTTTGCGATTCGGGTACGTTTTGTAAGACACCATCAGTATCTGGTGATTTATTACTTTTTTTATGAATCCGATGACTTAGTCACTGTATTGATTAATATTATCGCCAGAGGTGACACGGAACATATTCCAGTCCCCGTGATCACACCAGTCTTGGAGCATGGATTCTGATTGGTCAGACCAGCATTGTACAGACCTGACCACCGGAACTTCACTGGTGAGTCTTTGAAGGCGGGGAGGAGCAAAATAGAGTCATGGTCAGATTTGTTGAAAGGAAGATGGGAGATGGCCTTATACCCGTGTTGAAAAGGCTACCCGCCAGAGATGCAAATCACAATTTGAACGGCAAACTCCTTGAGCATAGGGAATGTGGAAAATAGCCAGCGGGAGGCCATTGTTTGTGTACTGGGTGTGAGAAGGATGAGTGGACAACAGTGAAGTCCAAGAATGGAACGAAAATACTTCAAATTGTTGTGGAAAATGAGTGTGATTAATTGTTCCTTATTGGAGCAAGAATGCTCATTTGGGAAACCCTTTTCAAATCACGAGGATGGTGAAAGTGGCGCTGGAAAAAGTGGATGCAGTCAAAGTAACCAGGCGTATCTAAAGAGCAAAAGCTACGTGCATTGTGGCTCGCAAAATTATCAACTTTGATTTTCCAGACCTGTCACGCCCTGACCTTAGAGAGCCGTTTTATTTCTCTATTTGGTTAGGTCAGGGTGTGATGTGGGGTGGGCATTCTATGTTTTTTTTTCTATGTTTCTTTATTTCTATGTTTTGGCCAGGTATGGTTCTCAATCCGGGACAGCTGTCTATCGTTGTCTCTGATTGGGAATCATACTTAGGTAGCCCTTTTTCCCTCCTTTCAGTGTGGGTAGTTTACTTTGTTAGAGGCATCACAGCCCTGTTAAGAGTCATGGTCGTGGCGTTTATTGTTTTGTTGGTGACATTCTAATAAAAAGGAATATGTAAGCTAACCACGCTCCACCTTGGTCCACTTCTTACGACGCCCGTGACAATGGCATCCTGATAGTCAATATCGCAGGTTGAAAATGTAGTCAATGTATGTCGCTTGATCCGTATGGTGGATGGGGGGAAAAGGAGCAAAGTCTATCTGTATTACTGAAACACACTAGAATGCGAGAAGTGTAAAAAGATTGGCCACGTGTCAAGTGTTTGCAGATGGGATAAACATGTTATTGAAATGTAAAATGTTGCAACTGTGTGTCCTGTTAGGGTGAAAGAGGTTGAGGTGTAAAGGGTCAGGGCTGTCCAGCAGGGCTCCCGAGTGACGCAGCGGCCTGCATCTCAGTGCTAGAGGTGTCACTACAGAATCTGGTTTGATTCCAGGCTGTATCACAACCAGCCGTGATTGAGAGTCCCATAGGGCGGCGCACATTTGGCCCAGCATCGTTAGGGTTTGACTGGGGTAGGTCGTCAATGTCATTAAGAATTTGTTCTTAACTGACTTACCTAGCTAAATGAAGAAATTAAAAGAAATCTATGTGGAGGTGGTGAAGAGAGTCGATCAGGGCCACAGTGCTGAAGAGATGGCGATGGATGCATGGATGCCCATGTAATTGTTCTTCGTGAGTTTAGAGATCTGGATACACTTATTTTTAAGAAAACTTATTTTATTGTGTTTATTGCCAAAGTTATTAATGTACTGCTCAAGTGTCCAAGAAATCCATGAAGCTGGACATCATTGTGTCTGCAGCCCAAAATTATTTTGGGCTTCAAGATTTCACGGCAGAAGCCCTGCAAGGACTATAACAGCAGGTGGCAACACTCATCTCTGACCAAAAGGACCCAGCAGGTCTGAGTGAACGAAGCCCTGCCTGAGCCCAAGGTCATTAAGGTGCCCCCCAAGGCGCCCACCAAGGCCCAGTTCACCCGTACTATTCACACGGTATACAAATGAATGTAAAAGTAGACACCCTGATAACTACACTGAACAAAACTATAAATGCAATATGTAAAGTGTTGGTCCCACGTTCCATGAGCTGAAATAAAATATCCCAGACATTATTTCTACTAAAAAACTATGGCGTCAATAATGAAGCCCAATGCACAAGGTGATGTCATCAAAAAGATGCCTATGTCCAACTCTTATTACACTTGCAATGTTAACCAGAACATACAGAAACATATACACAATACATCAATATCAGACATAAATGATCAACAATATGTCTTGTATAATAAAAGCAAGACCTTCATGTTGAGGAGCCACATACAGTAGCTGGTGTGCTGGTCTGTAAACTATTAATGATTATAGTGTGTCTGCATACAGTGCAAAGTTAGCTGGGGGGTATTTTTGTATTGCTGGCACAAAAACCAGTAAAACAGTGCCCTTATCGCTATGCAGGAAATCATCAACACAGAATAATTGCCCTAATGGGATACATTCTAAAGTTAGATATAAATGTACAAATATTCTTCTCAGTGGGAGATAACACTCAGTTATCGGTGATAGGAATTCATGTCATTGTGAAAGATAAAATATGTCAGAATTAAAGTATGTGTACGAAGCATTAAGCTAGAACTGAACAATGATGAACCATGTCCTTTCCTTGTCATCTGTTGTCATGTCATAAAATCTTGTAAAAACACAGCCTTTGTCCACCCCAACAATAGTCTCTGAATTTACTGAGAATCATTGAGGAGAAGTGTTAAAATATGATCCACACTGACATCATGTGGTCTAGTACTGAACTGCATTGACATCAAACCTCAGGACATCTTATCAATGCAGCAATTAGCCTCCAAAATAACAAGGTAGAACACAAACACAGGGGATATAAAACATTTTTTTAAAGAACACGATAAAGTAAGTAATCCTACTTTATAAAGGATCAGTACCATATTTACAAAGTGCAGGGTGACTGGATCGAGAGGTAGATATGTATAGGCGCAGGGTGAATAGGCAGTATAATAAACAGAGTAGCAGCAGTGTATATGAAGATTGCATGTCAGTGGGGGTGTGTATAGAGTCTATACGTGTATGTGCATATTATGTGTGTGTGAACAAATGATGGAGTGAGTGTTTGTATGTGTGTTGGAGAATCAGTGTGTGTAGTGTGTGAGTGTGCATAGAGACGGTGCAAAAAATAAGAATAATAAAATACTAATGTCAACTCAGCCATTTTGTTAGCTATTTCGTTAGCTATTTCTCCATCTTATGGCATGGGGATAGAAGCTGTTCCGGGGGCTGTTGGTGTCAGACTTGATGTACTGCTTGCCGTGCGGAAGCAAAGAGAACAGTCTATGGCTTGGGTGGTTGGAGTCTTTAACGATTTTCCAGGCCTTCCTTTGACACCGCCTCATTTAGAGGTCCTGGATGGCAGGGAGCTCGGCCCCAGTGATGTACTGGGCTCTCCGCACCACCCTCTGTTGTGCCATGTGATGGAGGGCGGTGCTATTGCCATACCAAGCAGTGATGCAGCCAGTCAAGATGAGCTCAATGGTACAACTGTATTACTTTTTGAGGATTTGAGAACCCATGTCAAACCTAAGGGAAAGAGGAGCTATCGAGCCTTCTTCACAACAGTGTGTGTGTGTGGACCATTTTAAATTCTTAGTGATTTGGAGACCGAGGAACTTGAGGCTCTCGACCTGCTCCACTGCAAAACAAATGATAGTCCCACTAAGCACAAACCAGATGGGATGGCGAATCACTGCAGAATGCTGTGCCACAGACAGTGTCACCAGCAAAGCACCCACACACTATCAAACCACACATGCTGAGATCGTCCGTTCACCTACTCTGCATCTCACAAAGACACAGCGTGTGGATTTGGGTGAAGGAGAAATGGTGTGGGCTTTGACGGGTTGCTGTGGAGGGTGCCGGGCAGTTGACCGGGGTGGGGGTAGCCAGGTGGAAAGCCAGCCGTAGAGAAATGCTTATTGAAATTCTCAATTATAGTGGATTTATCAGTGGTTACAGTGTTTCCTAGCCTCAGTGCAGTGGGCAGCTGGGAGGAGGTGCTCTTATTCTCCATGGACTTTACAATGTCTCAGAACTTTTCTGAGTTTACTACAGGATGCAAATTTCTGTTTGAAAAAGCCTTAGCTTTCCTAACTGCCTGTGTATATGTGTTCATAACTTCTCTGAAAAGTTGCATATCACAGGGGCAATTCGATGCTAGTGCAGAACGCCACAGGATGTTTTTGTGCTGGTCAAGGGCAGACAGGTCTGGAGTGAATCAAGGACTATATCTATTCCTAGTTCTACATTTTTGAATGGGGCATGCTCATTTTGAGATGGTGAGATGGTCTTAAAGTAATGATGGACTGTTGTTTCTCTGATTATTTGAGCTGTTCTTCTGTAAACCACCCCTACCTTTTCACAAAAGAACTGTTTGTCTCAAACGCATTAAGAAAGAAAGAAATTACACAAATTAACTTTGAACAAGGCACTACTGTTAATTGAAATGCATTCCAGGTGACTACCTCATGAAGCTAGTTGAGAGAATACCAAGAGTGTGCAAAGCTGTCATCAAGGCAAAGGATGGATACTGTGAAAAATCTCAAATCTCAAATATATTTTGATTTGTTCAACACTCTTTTCATGATTTCTACTACATGATTCCATATGTTTTATTTCATAATTTTTTATGAGTTTACTATTATTCTTCAATGTGGAAAATAGTAGAAATAAAGAAAAACCCTGGAATGAGTAGGTGTGTCCAAACCTTTGACTGGTACAGCATGTAAACATTTTGTTATGTAACTACCTGTGTGTGTGTGGGGTTAAGTTTATCTGACAAAACATGGGAGCACCGTCTCACAGAAGAAAAGCATACAAATAAAAACACAAACTCAAGTGCAGTCCCTGATTTAAATAAGTGGTGGGTGTGGGCAGTCAGGGGGTGATGGTGGCTCGGCGGGCCGTGATGATCCTGGTTGGGTCAGAGCAGGGCGGTGAGCCCCCTTGTCCTCTCCATGGAGCAGTGTGAGGGGTGAGGCTCCTTCCACCTCCTTCCACCTCAGGCCAGATGTGATGAGTGTCCTAGGAACTGTAAACTCTCATTTCACTGTTTTGAAAGTTTATGTTCATGTGATTCTTTGGAAATGTTGTGAACCAGTCCCTGGATTGCTACTCATGAGAGAGCCTATTGGTCATTCATTGGCCACTCCACCAGTTCAGTGTGTATTTGTGTGTGTGAGACGCAAAAGTAAATATATTCAATTCTAGTCTCAAGACCATGCCTAAGGTAACAGCAACTTGGCTTCAGAGAGATTGTTTATGTTCTGAGTGGTATCCTCCTCTGAGCATTGAAACATCCACAGTCCCACTGCATTTTTAAAAATAAAAGTCATTCAATGTGATGACATTGAATCAATGTGGAACACTGATTGGATTTGCAAAAAGTCAATCAATGGAAGGGAATTTTGTTTTTGTTTTACCCATTTTTTAAAACTAAATCCAATGACGTTGGTGAAATGTTTTGTTGATTTTACATTGAATTCACATTAGTAGACAACTCAACCAAATGTAAACCAAAACTAGAGGTTGAAAGGACGTCTGTGCCCAGTGGGGTATATCGCCACAACTGTGCCAATGGTGAATGTCTTGAGAAACAATTCAACATGAATGATGTGTCCATAGAGATCCTACTAAATTAGTAGAGTTGTTGTTTTTGTTACGTTTGTGGTTATCGTTGTCTTTTGGGTTTTCGCTGTCCGGGTTTTGTAACTAAGGTTTTGCGGTTGTTTGCACCTGTGTTTAGGGCTTCACCCATGTTTGGACCTGTTACTTTGTAGAGGACATGAAAGTGGGAATTAACGGAAACGTATGGGAATTAACGGGAATATATGGGAATTAACGGAAATATATGCAAATTAATATAATTTAAATGTAGATGTTTTTTTGCATTGGATATGCAGTATTTACCATATCATATAGAGACAGAAACATAAACCTTTGAGTTGAGTCTTCACATGGGATGATTTCACTGAACAACAAAGGAAAGGGAATATTGAATGATCCCCAATGATCCATTGCATCTCCCAAAAACATTTTCAACATACATCTGTAAGATTATAGTCTAGAAACTAAAGATTTGGTTGTCTTCCTCTCAGGCCTCCATGTCTTCTCCCTGGACCTCCTCAATGTCCACCTCTTGAACATCAGGCTGAGGTCTCGTCTTCACTTTCACTTTCCAACCTTGTTGAGGATGGCTCAAAAAGCCTCAAATTTGCCCGGATGGCCACCAATTTTTCAACCCTTATATTGGTCAGCCTGTTGCGCACTTTGGTAAGTGTGTTCCCAAACAAGGAACAGTTGTGCTCTGAGGCGGCTGATGTTGGTGGGATTTAGAGGAAAGTCCCGTCCACCAGGTGGCTGATGAGATGTTGGCATGAATGCCATATTGCATCTCCATCCCAAAGCCCTTGCTTGGAAGTGTACTTCGCCAGGCTGCCAAGAACCTTGCACTCGTCCAGGTCAAGGTGGGAAGACACGGTAGTGATGACACCATGGGCCTTGTTGATCTCTGCATCAGACAGGACGCTCTTACCAGCATACTTGGGGTCCAACATGTACACTGCGGCGTGTAAGGGCTTCAGGCAGAAGTCTTCATGCTTTTTGATGTATTTAAGAACTGCAGTTTCTTCTGCTTGGAGCAACAGTGAAGTGGGCAGGGCAGTACGGATTTCTTCTCCTACATCTGCAAGCAGAGTCTGAAAATCAGACAGGATGGCATGGTCTCCAACAATCCGTGCAATGGCTGCTGCTATAGGTTTCAGGAGTTTCAGGCTGCTTACCACTCTCTCCCATAATTCATCATCCGGGAGGATCCTCTTGATGGGGCTGTCCATATCGGCAGACTGTGATATGGGCATTTCTTGGAGAGACTCCTTCCCCTCCAGGAGACTGTCAAACATGATGACAACACCACCCCAACGGGTGTTGCTGAGCAGCTTCAATGTGGTGCTCTTATTCGTCTCACTTTGCTTGGTGAGGTTGATTTGATGACCCCTTCGCAAAAACTGCCAAATAGCAGACTTAAGTAACCACATTTTAGGCTACAACACATTCAATACATAAATAATGATGGATTTGAGGAATATACACTTTGTTAGATCAGATTGATTGAATGTGCACCAATCTGGTCAATGGAACGGCCTGCGCCTCAGTGACTCCTCTACCGCATTTGTCACACAATTCTTTAAAGAACGCTCACTTCAAGAAAGTTCGATGACATTCTTAGTTCTAGAACGACACACTCAATAATTGTACCTTTTGCTGCAGCAACATTATTTTCTTCAAATTGGTGGCACATGCGGTTGCTGAGCAAAAGGTGTCTCACCTCCACTTTGAATTTACCAACATTAACCAGCAGACGGTACCACAATTCTTTCTCAGAGCCATTTCGGTGCACAAACACAAAGGCAAGGGAAATTCAAAACATTCACAGCAAAACACCAACTCTCTCTCTTTCTCACACACACACACACACACACACACACACACACACACACACACACACACACACACACACACACACACACACACACACACACACACACACACACACACACACACACACACACGCTGAGCTGGAGGAGTGGCCAATGAAATACCAGTAATCTCTCTCATGAGCTGCGATCAAACGACAGGTTCGCAACATTTTAGAAGACACACATGCATATACAAAACATAAACTTACAAAACATTGCAATATTGCATGTTCTTGTAGAATATAGTGAGTGGGTGTGCCAAGTGTGTTTAGCCTGTACGTGTTGCGAAAAGTTACCGTTATAAAATACAAGCAATTCATTTAGACTTCTACAGCCTTTCTCTGCTGACCGCGAAAGAGGACGTTCTGATTACGCACAATATTTATTCATAACCTATCCAATAGCATTTGCATACTTTTAGCATTGATTTGCATATGTTGTATAATGTGTCGTCCTTGTAGTTGTTCAACTAGTTTTTTGTATTGAGATTCAGGTTGTTTTGTGATAGTGAGAAGCTTTTTGTATTAGGATTACATTTGACATGACCACTTACTGTTATAGTTACTCACTTTAATGAGTAGGCTCCGTTCTATAAAGTAGGTCTACTATAAATTGAGGTGGCAAAAATCCCTTTTAGCAGAGGATGGTTTCGATCCATCGACCTCTGGGTTATGGGCCCAGCACGCTTCCGCTGCGCCACTCTGCTACAGTAGAGATGAGTCAGTTGGAAGACAATATGTCTGTATGTATCGCGCCCCTACTGGTCCAAAATCTTTTGACAGCTCTTTGTATTGGGTAGTCTTGTATCATTGTTATATGCCGACTCACAACATGAACTGATTAAGTTAATTTCTAACCGTAATTTAATTTCAAACCTTAAAAGTCATCAGACCTACACAATGTGCATTTCAATTTAGTGAACAGTAGACTATAGGCCAGGGGACATTTTGCACAGACTAATAGTATACAGTATGACTAGTGCTATGCCCTATGGTGACTTAATTGATGGTATGCCCAAAATGTAAGAAATTTGGGTGAAATGATATGTGTTTAGTTTTATGCCAGTCTGATTCATAGCCTCCCATTAGGCCAGCCTGGTAGGAGTTGCTGATCCCTGCTGTGATGTATGTATGTATGTATGTATGTATGTATGTATGTATGTATGTATGTATGTATGTATGTGTGTGTGTGTGTGTGTCTGTCTGTCTGTCTGTCTGTCTGTCTGTCTGTCTGTCTGTCTGTCTGTCTGTCTGTCTGTCCCAAATAGCCTTGATAGACATCCTGTCATACTCAGGTCGGAACAAATCGGGTCATTCTAAACGACTAAGGCCTTAACTTGTAGAATGGTGTCGACTGGCTGAGTAGCCTTAAGTAGTTACATGGGCCTCTAAACCTATAGAGCTTGAACTACTGTATTTACACAGTATGTGTGAGAAGTGCTTAAACAAGGCTTATATTTGTGTTTATTTAAAGTGCTAAAAATGCACTGGTCAGACGAGTGGCGCTGAAACGAGACGTTACCGTCTCCCAAGTGGATAGAACATCCAGATAAAAAGCTAGACCATTCAGAAGAGGATTGGAGTTATCTTGCTTCCCATGTTTCCACCTCCACCAAATTCAATCTCAGCATCTCTGCTCCCGTGGTCTGGCCTCTAAATCAATGTCTCTCTCTGAACATTCAGGCTCTATATGACTGGGCTGTTATTCAAATCGTAAAACTGTCAAACTGCTGAACTTTAATAACAGTGTGGTGAGACATAACACTACGCTACATCCAGTGGGTGCTTGGGTCCTTAGGTTTTGACCTGTGAACATTCTCTGATCTGGAGGCTGCCCTACGGAATGCATTCCAGGGACACAGACAGAAAAGGTCCCCCATTATATTAGGCTTGATCTGGATTACAGGTGATCCAAGAGATCACACACACACACACACACACACACACACACACACACACACACACACACACACACACCACATCCATGGCTAATAGCACAACTCTATATAACTTTTTCTATTACATGAACATAATCCTTACACCCAGCTCCCTTCCGCATTTGCCCCTTCTGGGGTGGACCATTCTGGGGTTAAGTGGTGGGGTGGCACAAGCCCCTGCCTGGCTTGGCTGTAGTCATTTGCTCATCAAGACCCACTGGCTCCAGGTCATTTACAAGTCTATGCTAGGTAAAGCTCCGCCTTATCTCAGTTCACTGGTCACGATGGCAACACCCACCCATAGCACGCGCTCCAGCAGGTGTATCTCACTGATTGTCCATAAAGCCAAAACCTCATTTGGCCGCCTTTCCTTCCAGTTCTCTAATGCCTGCGACTGGAACGAATTGCAAAAATCTCTGAAGTTGGAGACTTTTATCTCCCTCACCAACTTTAAACATCTGCTATCTGAGCAGCTAACCGATCGCTGCAGCTGTACATAGTCCATCGGTATATGGCCCACCCAATTTAACTACCTCATCCCCATACTGTTTTTATTTTATTTACTTTTCTGCTCTTTTGCACACCAGTATCTCTACCTGCACATGTTCATCTGATCATTTATCACTCCAGTGTTAATCTGCTAAATTGTAATTATTCACTCCTATGGCCTATTTATTGCCTACCTCCTCATGCCTTTTGCACACAATGTATATATATTATTTTTTTTCTACTATGTTATTGACTTGTTTATTGTTTATTGTTTACTCCATGTGTAACTGTGTTGTTGTCTGTTCACACTGCTATGCTTTATCTTGGCCAGGTCGCAGTCTCAACTAGCCTACCTGGTTAAATAAAGGTGAAATAAATAAAAATAAAATCAAAAAGGGTGAGAAGGAGAGTTGTGCATGCTACCAACTTTGGGACACAATGGCCCTACTGTTCTGTAATCATTTATTACTGGATACCTAATCATGCAGTTGTATGATTATGAGATAATTATTGTGTGAAATAGTGAACTCGAGCCAATTCGCTTTCGTCCCATCTATTTTGCAGGGCATTGTTTGCATATGATGGCATCACAAACAACCTCAAGCTGTCGGATTCTGGGGGTAAGCATGAATGACCGAAAACCTATGATCTGCCCTCTTATAGCCACTAGGAAATCAACACAAGTCATATCTCTCGGACTTGACCTGCCGCACATAGGCCTGCATGAGCTCCTGCATTTAATTTATTTATATTCTCCTCTTAAAAAACCACAGGTACAAACTTAGTGCAGGTACAAATGTGTAAATAAAAAATACCCTCTCCCTCTCTTTCTGCAGCAGGTGATGTGTCTGACCAGGCAGGAAGGTTCCACCCCAGTCGTCCTGCGGGTTCTGCAGGCACAGATGGCACAGGACACTGCATTGTTCTCATGGCCTGGCTACGGATGACAATCAAATCATTTCTAGCTCATTACTTAATCAGTCACGCATGCACACACACACACACACACGTGAAGTTCAAACGCTCTTCGAGTAAATCCAAGGCCTTGGCCTTTATGAGAAAACCTATAAACAAAAGGCAAGCAAGGTAACAAGAATATTTATTGATGATGAGGAATATACATTTCCCTGTCTGGTCTTTGTAGGTGGGGGACGAGGTGGATGAGTTTCGACAGGGGGAGTGGCCAGCCATGTTCCTGTCATCAGGACTTTTCTTCAAGGTAAAACACAGAACATTAGAGACCCACAACAACACAGTAAAAACTGAGACAGGAGTCATTCATCAGCTCCATTGGCACTCTAATAAGCTTATTATTATACATTATGTAAATGAAAGGGATCAGTAGCCCAGTTGATATTTACATTTTATTACCATATGAAACATCACTCACTTGACGATAAGAGAATCTTGAAAACACATGACAGACTGTTTTACCTTTTGATATGTTGATTTACTCATAATCATATTTATTTGACATTTAAGTCAGAAATGTAATCTCTTTTACTTTGTCTATCTCTCACCCTCTCAAATCGAAACAAATGTTATTGGTCACATACACATGGTTAGCAGATGTTAATGCGAGTGTAGTGAAATGCTTGTGCTTTCAGTTCCGACTATGCAGTAATATCTAACAAGTAATCAAATAAATTCACAACAACTACCTTATACACACAAATACACACAAATGTAAAGGGATGAATAGAATATGTACATATAAATACATGGATGAGTGATGGTGTGCGGCATAGGCAAGATTCAGTAGACGATATAGAATACAGTATATACATATGAGATGAGTAATGTAGGATATGCAAACATTATTAAAGTGGTGTTATTTAAAGTGACTAGTGATACCTTTATTAAGTCCATTTATTTGAGTTTGTATGTTGGCAGCAGCCTCTCTATGTTAGTGATGGCTGTATAACAGTCTGATGGCCTTGAGATAGAAGCTGTTTTTCAGTCTCTCGGTCCCAGCTTTGATGCACCTGTACTGACCTTGCCTTCTGGATGATAACGTGGTGAACAGGCAGTGGCTCGGGTGGGTGTTGTCCTTGATGATCCTTTTGGCTTTCCTGTGACATCGGGTGCTGAAGGTGTCCTGGAGGGCAGATAGTTTGCAACCGGTGATGCGTTGTGCAGACCGCACTACCCTCTGGAGAGCCTTGCAGTTGAGGGTGGTGCAATTGCCGTACCAGGCAGTGATACAGCCCGACAGGATGCTCTCGATTGTTCATCTGTAAAAGTTTGAGTGTTTTAAATGGCAAGACAAATTTCTTCAGCCTCCTGAGGTTGAAGAGGTGCTGTTTCGCCTTCTTCACCACGCTGTCCATGTGTTTGGACCATATCAGTTTGTCTGTGATGTGTATGCAGAGGAACTTAAAACTTTGCATCTTCTCCAATACTGCCCCGTCGTGTGGATGGGGGGGCCCCTCTGCTGTTTCCTGTAGTCCACGATCATCTCCTTTGTTTGTTTTTTTTACGTTGAATGAGAGGTTATTTTCCTGACACCACACTCCGAGGGCCCTCACCTCCTCCCTGTAGGCTGTCTCGTCGTTGTTGTTAGTCAGGCCTACCACTGTAGTGTCGTCTGCAATGTGGGGCCCCAGTGTTGAGGATCAGCCTTGCGAGGGTTAAAATGTTTAAATGTTTTACTCACGTTGGCCACGGAGAAGGGGAGCCCACAGGCTTTGGTAGCGGGCAGTGTCAGTGGCACTGTATTGTCCTCAAAGCAAGTAAAAAAGTTGTTTAATTTGTCTGGGAGCAAGACGTCGATGTCCGCAATGGGGCTGGTTTTCTTTTTGTAATCCGTGAATGACAGTAGACCCTCCCACATACGTCTCGTGTTTGAGCCATTGAATTGCGACTTTACTTTGTCTCTATACTGATGCTTTGCTTGTTTGATTGCCTTGCGGGGGGAATAGCTGCACTGTTTGTATTCAATCATGTTTCCAGTCGCCTTTCCATGATTAAAAGCGGTGGTTCGCGCTTTCAGTTTTGTGCGAATGCTGCCATTAATCCATGGTTTCTGGTTTGGGAAGGTTTTAATAGTCACAGCGGGTACGACATCTCCGATGCACTTGCTAATGAACTCGCTCACCGAGTCAGCGTATACATCAATGTTGTTGTCTGAGGCTATCCGGAACATATCCCAGTCCACATGATCAAAGCTATCTTGGAGCGTGGAATCCGATTGGTCAGACCAGCGTTGTATTGACCTGAGCACGGGCGTTTCCTGTTTTAGTTTCTGCCTATAGGCTGGGAGCAACAAAATGGATTCACGATCAGATTTTCCGAAGGCAGAGCATGGGAGGGTTTTGTATGCATTGCGGAAGTTCGAGTAGCAATTATCCAGAATTCTGCCAGCTCGTGTCGTAGCATTTGATATGCTGATAGAATTTAGGGAATATTGATCTTAGGTTAGCTTTGTTAAAATCCCCAGCTACAATAAATGCAACCTCAGGATGTATGGTTTCCAGTTTACATAGTCCATTGAAGTTCTTTCAGGGCAGACGAGGTGTCTGCTTGGGGGGATATACACGGATGTGACTATAATCGAAGAGAATTCTCTTGGAAGATAATGCGGTCGGCATTTGATTAGAAGGAATTCTAGGTCATGTGAACAAAAGGACTTGAGTTCCTGTATGTTGTTGTGATCACACCATGAGTCGTTAATCATAAAGCATACACCCCGCCCTTCTTCTTACCAGAGATGTTTGTTTCTGTCGGCGCGATGGGTGAAGAAACTGGGTGGCTGTACCAACTCTGACAACGTATCCCGAGTGAGCCATGTTTCCATGAAACAGAGAATGTTACAATCTCTGATGTCTCTCTGGAAGGCAACTTGTGCCCTAATTTCGTCCATTTTGTTATCTAGTGATTGGACATTGGCGAGTAATATGCTAGGAAGCGGTGGATGGTGTGCTCGCCTTCTGAGTCTGACCAGTAGGCTGCTCCGTCTGACTCTCCTGTGGCGACCGCGTTGTTTTGGGTCGACCTCTGGGATAAGGTCGCATGTCCAGGGTGGAGGTCCTAACAAAGAAGAAACGGGAAAGACGTATTCCTGGTCGTAATGATGGTAAGTTGACATCGCTTTTATATCCAATAGTTCTTCCCGGCTGTATGTAATAACACTTGAGATTTTCTGGGGTAACAATGTAAGAAATAGTACATAAAAAAGCAAATAACTGCATAGTTTTCTTAGGACCAGAAGCTTGGCGACCATCTCTGTCGGCTCCATCTCAGTCTCACTCTCTCTCTATCTCTCTTCCTCAGGATGCCCATGTGTTCCTCAGTGCAGGTTCTACAGAGGAGGTAACAGAGGAGACAGTTGTCAGTGAAGCCAACCAGCAGACTGACACACCCAGAAGACCATCTAGAGATGAAGAGATAGAGGAGACTGTGGTGAGACTGAGCGGTGGTGCAGTTCTTACCTCAACCACTGGAGGGTCACATCGACCACCTAAACTAAAGTTACATTCCTCTGACCATGTAAACTCCTTAAAGAAATAATAACTGGGGCCCTGTCTAAAATGAACCTCTACCTCTGAAAGGATTTGATAAGTATAAGCAATATAAGCCTATCATAGGTTTACTGTCATAAAACTGCAGTATCTATCCTATCCATTCTCAGCTATTTTGTACGGAAGCCCGACTCTGACCATTTTCCTCAATCCATCTCTCACCCACAGATAGAGGAGGAGAGGAGAGAGGAGGAACGCAGAATGGCAGCAGAGGAGAGGAAGCGCAGGGAGAGAGAGGGGATACAGCAAGAGAGGAGGGATGCGGAAGCAAGGGAGAGGAGGATGAAAGAGAAAGAGGAAAGGATACAGGAGCAGAGGTCAGTCATGCAATATACACGCACACATTCACAAATGTGTACTACTTATACACCAGGGTTGGGTGCAATTCGGATTGAAGGCAGCCAATGCAGGAAGTTATTTGAATTTGAAAGTCAGAAATATAAAAATGTTTTAAATTAAATAGCTTCTATTTTTTTTGTCAGTGAAAATGAATGAAATGTTTTGACAATTGAATTGTAATTTCAGTTTACTTCTTGAATTGATTGCCTTCAACCCTGTTTTAAAAATGTATTTTACAAATTGATATAATCCTTTTCTCTCTCTCTTTATCTCATTCTCTCAGGAAGTTACAAGCCCAGATTGAAGACTAAAATGTGGGTGTGTGTGTGAGCTTATCTGCATGTCTTCCATACAGTACACATCTCCACCAGGCACAGGAGCAGCAGCAGAGGGAGTGTGAGCAAGAGAGAAGAGGTGGTCTGGCTCGCACTGATTCTGTACAGAGAGTAGCTACAAGTATTGCCTCCCTATTTTGTCATGTCAACTACAGTGGCAAGAAAAAGTATGTGAACCCTTTGGAATTACCTGGATATCTGCATAAGTCTGATATTCATCGAAGTCACAACAATAGACAAATACAGTGTGCTTAAACTAATAACACACAAATTATTTCATTTTTCTTGTCTATATTGAATACATAATTTAAACATTCACAGTGTAGTTGCAGATCAGGTTGGAAAAAGTATGTGAACCCCTAGGCTAATGACTCCAAAAGCTCATTGGAGTCAGGAGTCAGCTAACCTGGAGACCAATCAATGAGACGAGATTGGAGATGTTAGTTAGAGCTGCCTAGCCCTATAGAAAACACACACAACATGTCTGTTTTCTATTCACAAGAAAAATTGCCTGATGTGAACCATGCCTCGACACAAATGAGATCTCAGAAGACTTAAAAATTGTTGACTTGCATAAAGCTGGAAAGGGTTACAAAAGTATCTCTGAAAGCCTTGATGTTCATCAGTATGACAAAAATTGTCTTTAAATTGAGAAAGTTCATCACTGTTGCTACTCTCCCTAGGACTAGCCGTCCTGCAAAGATGACGAAAAGAGCACAGCGCAGAATGCTCAATGAGATTAAGAAGAATCCTAGAGTGTCAGCTAAAGACTTAAAGAAATCTCTGGAACATGCTAACATCTTTGTTGGTGAGTCTACGATATGGAAAACACTAAACAAGAAAAGTGTTCATGGGAGGACCCCATGGAAGAAGAGCTCTTCACTAGATACCAAAACATTCAAAGGCCATTTTCTCAAAAGTGAGTTTACAAGTTTATCAACTTTCAAAGCAGAATTACTTTTCCATTGTTCTTCAAAAATGCAGTGTATGCTATACCATTATACCATAGCTCTGAGTCTCTGAGAAAGACAATTTCAAATATTTCTACATACGACCAAATCCAGGTGGTGAGTCACATATGGCAGGTGTGATGTAAAACTCTATTCCTCCTGCAGGAGGCAGCAGCGCTCATGTCTCAACACTACAAACCCTAGGGAGTTTTTCAAGCACTCTTCCTCTTCCTCAAGACTTCTTCCTGTTGCACAGGTGTGTTTGTGTGCGGGTGTGCGCATGCGTGTGTTTATTGATCTCAAATACTATATGCTGTTATTGAATATCATGCATACAATTCTCTGTATTGGTATTTCCAGCAATATTCCTTCCACTTTCTTTGTTTGTATCCATGTTTAGGCCTTCATGTTATTTTAATGCAAATGTATTCTACCTGATGTGTATATTTGTGTATTCTCCATTCACTTCATAGTGAGGCCTACATTCAGACGATACCAACGGACCCTAACAGACAACTCTTTCATATTCAGGAAGTCAGAACTCTCCACTCCCACTTCCCCCCTGGGACAGCCCAACAAGTGTCTGTCCCAGCTCTTCTTCCAAATACTTCTTCCAATACCAACAGTTCCAAGGCCGTTGCCTATTTATAATCCAATTGGCAGAATGTGCCCTGCATGCATCCAAAAAAACAATGACCAGACCAAAAAAACTGCCTCAGACCAAACAGTCCTCTCCTACTCCCGATCCGACGAATCCAAGCTAGCTCCCGAAGCGTCTGGAACCTTCATTAATCCAGCCAAGCAGCAAGGGAATTGAGATAACTCTCTTTCTGAAATATTAAACTATAAACCTTATATGGTTAGATGAGTAGAGTGCAGTTCAACCCAATTCGGGGAAAAAATGTTTGTACATAAAATGTTTCCCGCTTCACAAGAGCATCTCTCTCACTATTGTTTCTCTCCTCAGCAACAATGGAAAAACCTGCAAAACCCTCTGCACACCACCCATAGTCCATCTTGATTGGCCCAAATGATCACACACCCTTCAGGTGACTGTCCTAACATATTTAACTTCTTGACGCTACCAATCCCTGTCACGGGATCATTTTCGTCAGCAACCGCTGAATAGCATAGCGCAACAGTCAAATAATATTACTAAAAAATATTCATATTCATGAAATCACAAGTGCAATATTGCACAACACAGCTTAGCCTTTTGTTAATCCACCTGTCGTCTCAGATTTTGAAATGATGCTTTACAGCGAAAGCAATCCAAGCGTTTGTGTAAGTTTATTAATAGCCTAGCATAGCATTATGTACACTTAGCATCAGGAAGCTTGGTCACGAAAATCAGAAAAGCAATCAAATTAACCGTTTACCTTTGATGATCTTTGGATGTTTTTACTCACGAGACTCCCAGTTACACAACAAATGTTCCTTTTTTTCCATAAAGATTATTTTTATACCCAAAATACCGACGTTTTTTGTCGCGTTATGTTCAGAAATCCACAGGAAAGAGCAGTCACGACAACGCAGGCGGAAATTCCAAGTCTTCATAATGTCCACAGAAACATGTCAAACGTTTTTTATAATCATTCCTCAGGTAGTTTTAAAATATATATTCGATAATACACTGCTCAAAAAAATAAAGGGAATACTTAAACAACACAATGTAACTCCAAGTCAATCACACTTCTGTGAAATCAAACTGTCCACTTAAGAAGCACCACTGATTGACAATACATTTCACATGCTGCTGTGTAAATGGAATAGACAACAGGTGGAAATTATAGGCAATTAGCGAGACACCCCCAATAAAGGAGTGGTTCTGCAGGTGGTGACCACAGACCACTTCTCAGTTCCTATGCTTCCTGGCTGATGTTTTGGTCACTTTTGAATGCTGGCGTGGCTTTCACTCTAGTGGTAGCATGAGACGGAGTCTACAACCCACACAAGTGGCTCAGGTAGTGCAGCTCATCCAGGATGGCACATCAATGCGAGCTGTGGCAAGAAGGTTTGCTGTGTCTGTCAACGTAGTGTCCAGAGCATGGAGGCGCTACCAGGAGACAGGCCAGTACATCAGGAGATGTGGAGGAGGCCGTAGGAGGGCAATAACCCATCAGCAGGACCGCTACCTCCGCCTTTGTGCAAGGAGGAGCAGGAGGAGCAATGCCAGAGTCCTACGAACTGACCTCCAGCAGGCCACAAATGTGATTGTGTCTGCTCAAACGGTCAGAAACAGACTCCACGAGGGTGGTACGAGGGCCCGACGTCCACAGGTGGGGGTTGTGCTTACAGCCTAGCACCGTGCAGGACGTTTGGCATTTGCCAGAGAACACCAAGATTGGCAAATTCACCACTGGCGCCCTGTGCTCTTCACAGATGAAAGCAGGCTCACACTGAGCACATGTGACAGAGTCTGGAGACGCTGTGGAGAACGCTCTGTTGCCTGCAACATCCTCCAGCTTGACCAGTTTGGCGGTGGGTCAGTCATGGTGTGGGGTGGCATTTCTTTGGGGGGCTGCACAGCCCTCCATGTGCTTGCCAGAGGTAGCCTGACTGCCATTAGGTACCGAGATGAGATCCTCAGACCCCTTGTGAGAACATATGCTGGTGCGGTTGGCCCTGGGTTCCTCCTAATGCAAGACAATGCTAGACCTCATGTGGCTGGAGTGTGTCAGCAGTTCCTGCAAGAGGAAGGCATTGATGCTATGGACTGGCCCGCCCATTCCTCAGACCTGAATCCAATTGAGCACATCTGGGACATCATGTCTCGCTCCATTCACCAACGCCATGTTGCACCACAGACTGTCCAGGAGTTGGCGGATGCTTTGGTCTGGGAGGAGATCCCTCAGGAGACCATCCGCCACCTCATCAGTAGCATGCCCAGGAATTGTAGGGAGGTCATACAGGCACGTGGAGGCCACACACACTACTGAGCCTCATTTTGACTTGTTTTAAGGACATTACATCAAAGTTAGATCTGCCTGTAGTGTGGTTATCCACTTTAATTTTGAGTGTGACTCCAAATCCAGACCTCCATGGGTTGATAAATTTGATTTCCATTGATAATTTTTGTGTGATTTTGTTGTCAGCGCATTCAACTATGTAAAGAAAAAACTATTTTATAAGAATATTTCAGTCATTCAGATCTAGGATGTGTTATTTTAGTGTTCCCTTTATTTTTTGAGCAGTGTAGTACTACCCAATCCACTTGTATATAGAGGTGATATATCTCACTATAGGAACAGACACCACACTAGGACCTCCAGGTGTGTCATAGGTCAGTAGTGTAGGAGCTTTCTTAGTTCTTAGAGATCGTCTTATCTCTGCTTCTGCTTCCTTAATTTCGTCTGAGTTGTCTTCAACTGAATCTGATTTCTTAACCTCATTTGTTCTATACATTTCCTCAGCTTCAGTTGCTTCTTCAGTGTTATTTGTTTCTTCAGTGAACTTTATTTTTCTTCTCCTGTTCTCGCGTTAGGTTCTCCAATCATTACCTTCCATGTACTGTCCAAGTCCAAACTGTATGTTTCTGACGTTTCTTCGTTTTCTTTGTCTTGACAGCATTTGACTTTCAAAGGCATAGAAGCCTAGAGATCCGCCAACTTGTGCTTTCCTTTCAGTCCTAGATTCCATATCAGGACTTTGTTTAAGATCTATGTATAAGATGGGAGTAGCGAATCTGCTGATTATATCTTTGTTTGTTTCCTTTGTTCTGTTTGTCAGCAGTGGTCTCTGCAAATTTGTATGCAGCTTGCAACTCTTTCCTCATGTCTGACACGTACTTCAGGTAAGTCTTCTCTAATGCTCCATCACTTGAGACTCTGAAGAACAAGTCTATAGGTAACCTTGCTTCAATGCCAAACATGAGAAAGTACGGAGAGTTTCCAGTTGCTTCATTCTGAGTGCAACTGTACACATGTACAAGACGTCCAATATGCTGACTCCATTTTCTCTTTCTCTTTGGATCCAGTGTTCCAAGCATGTTCAACAACAATGCTCAATTAAATCTCTCAGGTTGTGGATCTCCCTGAGGATGGTACGGTGTTGTTCTTGACTTCTCGACTCCAAGCATGCTCAACATGTAATGTATAAGCAGACTCTCAAAATCTCTTCCCTGATCAATGCATTCTTTGGGATAGACCGTAATGGATGAAGTACTTTTCCAACAACACTTTTGCGACCTTGGATGCTTTCTGATCCTGAGTAGGAAACGCTTGAGCATATCTGGAATAGTGATCTGTAATGACCAGGACATTCACTGTGTAACTGGAATGTGGTTCAATGGACAGGAAATCCATGCAGACAAGATCCAAAATGTCCATCACTGTGTATATGAGACAATGGAGCAACTCTCTTGGGTAGTTTTTCTCTGGATACAGCGAGCACAGGACTTGCTGTAGTCTTCGACTTCCGATTTCCTACGTGGCCAGTAGAAACGGTCACTTACTAATTCATAAATCTTGTTGAATCCCAGATTACCTGAGTCGTTGTGTAATGACTTCAACACCACTTCTGTAAACATCTCTGGCATAAGTAACTGAGTGTGACGAGGTCTATGCGGAGAACTGGTAATCCTGTATAGCATTCCATCTTCAAACTTTAATTTCTGCCATTCTCTCAGGAGTAGAGGTCTCCATCTCCATGACTCTTGTGACATCACCCTTCAAAAGAGCAGACCACACTTCACCAATGCAGGGATCTTCTTGTTGAGCAGCTGACAGCTCATTGGACTCAACCTTGGCAGCTGATGAGCCCTCAACGTAGTCAGATTGCAGTCAAGCATTTCGCTACACTCGCATTAACATCTGCTAACCATGTGTATGTGACAAATAAAATTTGATTTGATTTGTATACTTGAGGATTGGCATGCATAGAAGCACCCAATTGGTCAAACACTCTGTCTTGCGATGATCGATGAATCAGTCTGATCACAGTGGAAATCTGGCACATGGCTCACATGGCACATGGCTCACATGGCTCACATGGCACATGGCTCACATGGCACATGGCTCACATGGCAGATGGCTCACATGGCTCACATGGCACATGGCTCACATGGCACATGGCACATGGCTCACATGGCACATGGCACATGGCTCACATGGCACATGGCTCACATGGCACATGGCTCACATGGCACATGGCTCTCATGCATTATGCGGCAATGTTTCTCCAATCTGGTTTAATTTCAGATTTCAGCATCAATGTTCTGTTTTTCCGGCATGTACTTAAGACTAAAGTCGTAGGTACACAACGCAAAAAGCCAACAATGACCAGTAGCATCCAGGTTTGCTGAGGTCAAGACATATGTCAGCAGATTGTTGTCTGTTCTCTCCTCAAACATTGATCCGTATTGCTAATCGTTGTTGGGGAATAATCAGAATTAGTTGGTAACATAGGCAAGATGTTTTATATTCATCATATGTTTGTAAGTTACTTCTCATCAGAATGTTATTTTTGTATAATAGTGTGGCGGGGTTGCAGTATCTGTACTATGTCAAGACCAAGTTGCTTGGGCCGGAGAGAGGGGAGAGGTCAAGCGTGTATCTCTTGGCTCCACAATGTCTGTGTGCCAGTCAGTGTGTCTCTGTGATCTTGTCAAGATAGGATGGATTTGATATATGGCTGTTGATATGGAGGATTTGTTTATGGTTCTGAGTTTGAGAAAAGAACATAGTTTAGGAGACAAAGCTGAACGATAAATTATGCCTATGCTGTCTCACTATGTGTGTCTTTGCTATAAAGGATCTCAGTTGCAATGTGTAAGGGACTCTCAGAGAATTCATTGATAGACACTGAATTGATCTGAGAGTCACAGGGTTGTGATAGAGCTCATATAATTAAAGATGGACCTTGTGATAACTAACTCTGACTTGTGTGTGGTTTGCTCCGATGATTTGGTAAATACAGGAAATTTCCACGACATCGTGCATTCTTTTAACGACAGCCCACTTTAATGCTAGGTATTCAAACTCATAGGCAGGGTAATTACACTCAGACAGGGATAAACTTCGACTGACGAATGCAACTGGACGCAGATGTTGATCCTTGTCTTCTTGGTACAATACTCCACCTAACCCTTCACCGCTTGCATCAACATGTAGTACATATGGCTGTTGAGGGTTTGCAAAAGCCATCATGGAGCTTTGGTGAGGCTTTCCTACAGTTTCTCAAAGGCCATTTCACATTTCTCATCCCACCGAGATCTAACGAGTTCAGAGGGCTTGAAGTACTCTTTGTCTGTTCTTTCCTTGGGCTTCCTTTTTTGGCTGAGGGATGGTAACCATGCAGGAGTTGTAGTCTTTCACAAATATTCTATAATACCCACAGAATCTGAGAAAAGAACACAAAGTAGACACAGTGTCTGGTCTCGGCCATGTGGTTACTGCTTTGATCTTCGATGGGTCTGTAGCCACTCCATCCTGTGACACTGTGTGTCCACATGGCAGAATTGACACTTGTCCAAAGACAACTTCAGTCCTTCTTCTATCAAGTGATCCAACACTTTGAGAAGACTCTCTTCGTGTTCTTCCACTGTCTGTCTGAACACTATCAGATTGTGGAAGTACACTAGAACTTCGAGCAGGTTCATGTCTCCAACGGTCTGTTCCATAACACGTTGAAAAGTTGCTGGTGCTCCTGACACACCCTGCGGCATCCTCTCAAACTGATAAAATCCAGCCGGAAATAGAAAAGCAGTCTTCTCTTTGTCAGCTTCACTCATCTGTATTTGATCATATCCACTTCTGAGATCAAAATTCACTCTTTCACACCTGCTGAACCATTTGCTTCCATTCAAATTGGTCAGGGCATTTTGCACCTGCATTACGTGGAACGGTTTATTGGTCAAAACCGAAACTGTACTTCTTCAAATTGGTCAGGGCATTTTCAATTCGAGTGTTCTTCCTCACCACTACAATCCGCGATGCATAGAAGCTTCTCGGCGGAGAGATGATTTCAGCATCTTTCAGGTTCTTCAGATGTTTCCTTACATCTTCCACATCAGCTGGGGACAGCCATTGAGACCTCTCCCTAAATGGTGTGTCATCAGTGACTCGAATGGTATGGCGAGAACTCATGGAACAACCAACATCAAACTCATGAGTTGAAAAAACATTTTCATTCCATCATCTTGTCAGTTAACCTCTTCTTCAATTCTTCAGATAAATCAAATCAAATCAAATTGATTTATATAGCCCTTCGTACATCAGCTGATATCTCAAAGTGCTGTACAGAAACCCAGCCTCAAACCCCAAACAGCAAGCAATGCAGGTGTAAAAGCACGGTGGTTAGGAAAAACTCCCTAGAAAGGCCAAAACCTAGGAAGAAACCTAGAGAGGAACCAGGCTATGTGGGGTGGCCAGTCCTCTTCTGGCTGTGCCGGGTAGAGATTATAACAGAACATGGCCAAGATGTTCAAATGTTCATAAATGACCAGCATGGTCGAATAATAATAAGGCAGAACAGTTGAAACTGGAGCAGCAGCACGGCCAGGTGGCCTGGGGACAGCAAGGAGTCATCATGTCAGGTAGTCCTGGGGCATGGTCCTAGGGCTCAGGTCCTCTGAGAGAGAGAAAGAAAGATAATTAGAGAGAGCATATGTGGGGTGGCCAGTCCTCTTCCGGCTGTGCCGGGTGGAGATTATAACAGAACATGACCAAGATGTAATAAGGCAAATGTTCAAACTGGAAATGGACCAGCAATCATAAATGACCAGCATGGTCGAATAATAAGGCAGAACAGTTGTGGAGCAGGTCCAGCAAGGATCATGAAGGTCCTCCGAGAGAGATTAGAGAACGCACACTTAGATTCACACAGGACACCGAATTGGACAGGAGAAGTACTCCAGATATAACAAACTGACCCCAGCCCCCTGACACATAAACTACTGCAGCATAAATACTGGAGGCTGAGACAGGAGGGGTCAGGAGACACTGTGGCCCCATCCGAGGACACCCCCGGACAGGGCCAAACAGGAAGGATATAACCCCACCCACTTTGCCAAAGCACAGCCCCCACACCACACCATAAAGGTGAGTCACTGAAGTTGAATGAAGAAGTCAGCTTCTCAGGTAAGTTGTCCTTACTCCTCTCAGGGACAGCAGGAACAGGAGCTACATCTACAGGAAACAGGAAAGGGTATGCCACGTTTTAAGGTTATCTCCCTTGACGATACATTCCTGACTTTAACTGTTATTCTTCCAGACGACACAACCCTAGACGTCTGAATTTCAGGTCGAACAATATGTGTTTCTGGAAACCATGGATCTTCTGGACACTGGGATTCTTCAGGCCTATCGACCAAAATGGTCTGAGTACAAGGTGATGCAGGAAACTTTGTAATCCCCGGTGACTGTTGCTAGTCCACCAGGGGGCAATGTTACAGATTTTGTCTGTGAAAACCATACTGTTCCTTTTGTTCTGCTCATCAACATCAGTTGGTGCCTCTTTGATAACAGGATGAACTCAT